>NC_052350.1:2247999-2379608 GCF_009727055.1 Benincasa hispida | reverse complement strand
TAATCAGGCCTAAGGATCAAACCCATGAACCAACCAAGCCCAAGTCTAACTAATCAAGCCCAAGGACTAGACCCATAGACCAACCAAACCCAAGTCCACGAGGCCCACCAAAGAACTCTATAAATAGAGGAGCTCTCCTTACTTGTGGAGTTCAGCAAAGGCTCCCAGACTCCTGAAGTTGACCACAATTGAAGTCCTTCGGAGATACAAGCATTATTACAAGACTTCAACTCCAAGAACATCATCAAGTACTAGAGATCGAACCACATTGCATCAAATCAACATCAACATGAATACCAACTCAAGTTCAACTCCACGAAACAAGTTTCTCTGGAAGTCTTGAGTGAACACTAATCGTCCAAGAAGATCAACAAGCCTAAAGGCTGATCATGCAAGAAGATTGACAATCCCAAAAGTCAATCATACAAGAAGATCAACAAGCCCAATTGTCGATCGTCCAAGAAGATCAATAAGCCCAAAGGCCGATTTTCTAAGAAGATCATCAAGCCCAAAAACCGATCATCCAAGAAGATCAATAAGCCCAAAGACCGATCATCCAAGAAGATCAGCCGAGCATCCAAAAAGATCATCAAGCCGAAAGGCTGATCATCCTAGAAGATTAATAAGCCTAAAGGCTCATCCAAGAAGATAAACCAACTTAAAGATTAAAGTTTATTTTAAACGCATAAAAAAATTATATATTAGAGATTGTACTTGTTATACTGAAATTGATACAAATACAAAGTTCAAATTTTACGAAACATGTTTCTCTGAAAACCTCATGCGAAGACTCTCAAACCTCTATAAAAAGAGGGGAAAGAAAAAAACATTAGGCAACGCAACAGTTAACAGTCAAACTTGAGCATAAATCAACTAATTGAAATATATGTTATTGACCGAAAGTGTGATGTATGTGCATGTGCGTTAATAAACATGACATCTAATTGTGATGTATGTGCATGTGCGTTAATAAGTATGACATCTAATTTAACTTCTATAGTATCACTGAAAAATTATAAAACACATAGAAAAACATTTATTTTATCCCTACGAAAGCTAATTTGGCTAGGAAAAGAATCCAAATTGATCTTTTATGTGTACTATACAAGAATAACACCAAGACCTCCACTCATATTATGTGGAAATGTTAGGTTGCATATGGCGTCCTTTTCTCATAACTAATGAGGTTATACTATACAATGTGAGAAAATTTAAACCATTGGCATTGGGTCATTGAGCAAGTTTCTCTGTTGAAAATTGAGAAGATCGTGATCATTGCATTACAGATTTGGAAGACCATAAATAAATTATTGTTGCAAAGAGTTCCAACCGACCATGATATTATCAATGCTTTGATTTAACAAGTAAATCAATAACATGCACCTCTTTGATGGAAACCGAACATTGATATTACTTGAGACCTCATTGGTTAGTCTGGGGATGTGGATTGGGTGTTTCAAGATCATCTAAGTCGTGTTCGTTTGACTGGTATAAAATTCATTTAACCCTAAGGTTTTTGAGGCTATGATGATTTGCAAGGGACTAAAAAGCATTTTCTCCACTAATGTGCATCATATTGGGGTAGAGTCTGCTTGTCTAGGAGCGATTCACCTTTTCAATGGTTTTTCATTGGATTTTTGGGATTTTTTTTTTTTTTTTTATTGAAGAAGCTCAATCTATGGTGACCGAGTTGAGTGTTGTTTATTTCTCTCATGTGAGATGGGATCACAATTTCTTAGCGTACTCACTTCCTTAGAAGATGTTGATTGAACACATGTCATCTTTTTTGCTTCCTCTGTACTGCTGAATAGTTTGTTTGTCTAAAGATATTGTTTTGTAATTTATTTGCTCATTATTAACAACAATAATAACAGTAGTCATTATTATTATTTAATGGCACGTCAACCTTTTTTCTCACAAATTTTAGCCTTTTTTTCATTGAATGATCTAGTTGATAATCTTAATACATGAAGCTGAAATTAGAATTTTTAAAGGACCATTAGAACAATTACCTTAATGTATAAGATCAAAGGGCCAAGTAATTTATCTCACACACAAATCATCCACTCAAATATCACTAATCTGCCACGTTTCAGCAATCAAACGCCGCCACGTATTTTTAAACAAATTAAAAGGGGAAAAAAAAAACGCGGCGACTCCGTCGCCTTTACCGGCAATTGTGTAAGAAGCGCCACTTTCATCACCGTTATTGTCGTCTTCGTGCGCTTCACGGTCACAGTTCCAAATGCAAACACCTTCAAATTGACTCTCCTTTTCGCCATTTTCATTCCTTCTTCTTCTTCTTCTTCTTCTTCTTCTTCTTCTTCTCTCCGACCATGGCGACGCCGGAGCTTTCTGAAACCTACGCCTGTGTCCCATCTACCGAGCGAGGCCGAGGAATTTTGATCTCCGGACATCCCAAAACTAACACCGTTCTCTACACCAATGGCCGATCCGTCATGATGCTCAATCTCGATAACCCACTCGAGGTCTCTGTCTATGCCGAGCACGGTTATCCGGCTACGGTTGCCAGGTACTCGCCGAATGGCGAATGGATCGCGTCTGCTGATGTGTCTGGGACTGTGAGGATTTGGGGTACTCATAGTGGCTTCGTGCTCAAGAAGGAGTTTAAGGTTTTGTCTGGGCGGATCGATGATTTGCAATGGTCTCCTGATGGAATGAGGATTGTGGCTTGTGGGGAGGGGAAGGGGAAATCGTTCGTGCGTGCTTTTATGTAAGTTTGTTGCCTTTTTCGTATTTTGTTTCTGGCTGGTTGATGTGAGAGTGTAGGAATCTAATAATTGATGGAAACAATTGAATCCTGGGGTGTTTATGCGTTGACAAGTGATGAGTGTCTTGTGAATCATGTAGTTCTATTCCTTAAGTTAGGGGATGGGAAATGGAGTGGAGTGGGCCTTGTTTTTCAAAATTTCTTTTGGAAAACTAGGATGCAAACTTTATTCTTGCTTCAGATGCCTTTCTGCTATTCAGATTTCAGTTTTTGTTATTCACTGAAATGAATTGTTATACGTATTCTCTTTATGTTCTCCAAGAATTGGACGGTTCCCATGAATTTGGAGTCTTCTTATTCATCAGTCTCCCAAATTTTCTTATGAATATTGGTACATGTCTGATATGTCTTCTTCTTTCATCGGTCCATGTAATGAATGCCTGATCTCGTGTTAAATTTCATCTATAGTAGAAAATGAAGACCTTATGAGGAATTGAAAGTGGTCTTAATTTCCTTCTTGGCTAACCTACTATCATTTGATATGATTAGGTGGGATTCAGGTACAAATGTTGGCGAGTTTGATGGTCATTCTAGGCGGGTTTTAAGTTGTGCATTTAAACCAACAAGACCTTTTCGCATTGCCACCTGTGGAGAGGATTTCCTAGTGAATTTTTATGAAGGACCGCCATTTAGATTTAAGCTATCTCTCAGGTTTGTTGATTGTTATTTCTTGCTAAATGCAGGCCATATGTACTTCCCTTCCATATTGATTGAAGACATTATAACGAACTCCAATTGCATTGAGCTTGAGCCTGTCACTTTCAGAATTTAGTGCTGACAATGGTCATCTGAAGCATGAAATTTTGTGTTGCTAGTTTCCAGAGTTGTGCTTTTGGCTTGTAGTCTTGAGATATATGCTTCTTCGTTTTCTTCCTTGTGGTTATGTAATACTGAAATATTTTAGGTCGAGTTAAAACTATGAGGAGCTAAAATAATGGATGCTGAAGCCAAAAAGTTGCATTAATGATACTTTTCCCGGCAGCCGAAGTGTGGATGACTGGATGTGGAGTTGATCAAGAAACAAAGAAGTTTCACCCAAGAAAAAAGAAAAATACTTGGGCGTATCCTAGACTACACCCATTTTTGTGCATTCCACCAAATTGCCCAAAATAGTTTGTCACATGTCAAACTCGTCTTATTTTTTAACATATTATTAGATTTTATTGTGTTAAATAATTTCTTACTTGGTTAGTTTACCTTCTCTTACAGCCACTTACTAAGCTATTTATACAACTTGGTGTCAATAAGATGGACAGAAAAGTTTTAAGTTTTCTTTCTGTGTGATAAGAATGGGATGAACAAAGATGGGTGCATCATTGCCCTTAAGTGTGAAGGATATGTCGTGACTTGTTTTTTATTTTTTATTATTATTATTCTTTTTGTGGAAACATGGCCTTTGAGTTTAGTTCAGAGCATTTTGACCAATCCTACAAGACATGCTCTCAACTATCTTCAGATCACCCTACTGACCAATACACATATTGTCTTTTTATTTTTAGATATTTTATGTTTACTTTGTAAGGTGATACGTTTATACTTTGTAAGATTTTATCATTGTAATTTCAAAATTCATGTCTCTTTTTAAATCCATTATTAAAGCCCTTAATGAAAACCTTTGGGGTATGTCTTCAGGGACCATTCAAATTTTGTCAACTGTCTAAGGTTCTCTCCGGACGGCAGCAAGTTCATTACTGTAGGCTCTGACAAGAAGGGAATAGTATATGATGCGAAGACTGGGGATAAGATGGGAGAACTCTCATCCGATGATGGGCATAAAGGCAGTATTTATGCTGTCAGCTGGAGTTCGGATGGAAAACAGGTTAGTGTAGATTTATGATTTCTGTTGACTGTATGATTATAATATAATATTGATAAATCCTCAAATTGTATGAAAGGCAGTTTCTAATCTTCATAGTATAGCGTTGGAAAAATTCTGGATTTTTCTTGAAATTTTAGTGAAGTCAATAAGTAAATTGAAAGTACTAGACTTCGAAATAGAATTTCACAATATCTGAATCTTTGTGTAATTGAAATAGTTGGATATAGGTATTTGATAGGGCCCAGGAATTAAAGTGTATATACGTAAGCATAAGAGAGGGGGAATTTCAGGAGGTAGTTAGTTGGTTAGTGGGTGGGCCTGGGAATATTGTTTGTTATGAGAGGCTACTGTTATAAATATTGAGTGAGTGAGTGAGGGGGGTTATCTTCTCCTCCAACTCAACGACTCTTACCTCCATTTTTCCCACCATTCCAGAAACAACCGCTTTGATACCAAAATTGGTAGGCTTTAGCCTTCAATTTTATTTATCAACAACGGAGAAGAATTCAAGAGCTTTCCAATCTCTCCCAAGTTTTCCAAAGAAAACAATTACAGAATATTCAGCCAAAAGATAACCCCCCTCACTCACTCACTCAATATTTATAACAGTAGCCTCACCCATAACAAACAATATTCCCGGGCCCACCTGCTAACCAACTAACTACCTCCTGAAATTCCCCCTCTCTTATGCTTACATATATACACTTTAATTCCTGGGGCCCTATCAGTATTTTATTCATTTTTCTACATAAATTTTCCTATCAGTTTTGACATTTGATATTTATTTCGGTTATGTATTTTCCTTTGGAACTTTAAGAATGCAAAAACTTTTAATGTTAGTATTGTCATTTTTTTGGGAATTAAGCATGCATCTTTGTCTCATACTTCAATGAACATGAATGAATGATTAATCTCTCTCTATACTTCCAAGCTTATTTTCTTGTTATTAGAGATATTATACCAGTGAAGATACTAATGCTTTAAGCTTTTCTTTTTGATTTTATCCCCCGTCTCTTTAGAAATTATGCCTTCTGTTTCTATTAGGAGGAGATTGGTTACCGAATTGTTATGTTGATTGTGCAATGGAAAGAAAACTTGTACTGCTTATGACATGGACATCCTTTTAATTTGAACTATTCTGTCGAAGTACATTCTTAAGGAGACCCCATTGTGAAGAAGAGCACACTTTACCAGATAATGTAGAGCAAACTCTTTACTAGATAACATAGAGCAAACTCTTTTATTGGCGAAGTGTTCCCACGTCACCATTTCTTGTGGATAATTAATTTGTCTACACTGAACTTCTCCGGGCTACCTCAAGATCTAAAACTACACTGATTTCTTATTTAAACTAGCTAATAAATCAGTCATATCTGATTAAATGATGCTTCCAATTGCATTAAGATAAGTATATTCTTTTTACATTTGAGAGTGACCATGTCAAACTTGTGTGTTTCTCAACTATTCTCATGGGACACTGGCATAACTTTACTACATATAGTTTCAAAAAACTTATGTTAAATTTTAGGTAGATAGGCACCATGTCATGAACATATTTCTTCTGAGCTCTTTAGGTAGGTATACATTGGCCCTTATTAACTACTATGCCAGCGTGTAGTGGTAATTTACCATTGAGTCTCAT
Organism: Benincasa hispida; assembly: GCF_009727055.1. Lineage (NCBI taxonomy): Eukaryota > Viridiplantae > Streptophyta > Magnoliopsida > Cucurbitales > Cucurbitaceae > Benincasa > Benincasa hispida. The sequence continues at coordinate 2,373,356 of NC_052350.1, read as the reverse complement.
TCATTTTTGCATCAATGGCTATTAACTTTATCTATTTCAAGTAAGAGCTATTTGGATCTCGTTCTAAGCTTTATGTGAATTTCTCTCTCCAAATTACTTGTTTAATTGGGGACTTTTATTTTTTATCTTTTGCCCATTCTTTGTTCTAGTGCATGGTTCTCTTTAGATTGTACTCATCAGTTTTCAGACTTTTTACATTGTATCATTAAGTATTAGTCTCTTTATTTTATCAATGAAAAATTTGGTTTCCTTTTAATAAATAAATAAATAAATAAGAGCTATTTGAAAGGTAATGTAACCTGAATTAATGAGTTTCATTTTATTGGTTAAAATTAATCTATTCATGCAGATTTCTGTCTTATGTTATCCATAGTATGGTACTTGTTTGTGTAAATGGTAATATTTATATTTATAATTGAGGTAATAATTTGTTGGAAAATAAATTCTGCCTTTTACCATTGTCTGACATTTGCAATCGATAGAGACATTTTCTAAATGAGACTTCAGATTTGAGATTTCTCTCTTTGGTGTCAGTTATATTGTGGTACACAGGATATTATATTACGCTCTTTCTTTCTTCCTTGCTTTGTATTTCAGTCACTTATATTTTGTATAATATCTACTGATTTTCAGTTGTGATCATATATTTTAGGTGCTGACTGTCTCTGCCGACAAGACAGCAAAAGTCTGGGGGATAACTGACGATGGTAATGGGAAGTTAGAGAAAACCTTGACATCTCCTGGCACGGGTGGAGTTGATGATATGCTGGTTGGGTGTTTATGGCAGAATCAACATCTTGTCACAGTTTCCCTTGGTGGGACTATCAGTTTGTTTTCAGCTAGTGATCTTGATAAATCCCCTGCCATCTTATCTGGACATATGAAAAATGTCACTTCATTAGTTGTTCTGAAAAGTGACCCCAAAGTTATATTATCTACTAGCTACGATGGGTTGATTATTAAATGGATTCAAGGTATTGGATACAGTGGCAAGTTGCAAAGAAGAGAAAATTCTCAAATAAAATGTTTTGCAGCTCTTGAAGATGAACTTGTTACATCCGGTTTTGACAATAAGGTGATTACATTGAGTCGAGCAATACATATTAAGTCTGCCAATTTCCGTTTTTTCTTTCGTTCTTCCCATCTTAGAAATGGTAGAAAGTAGGGAATTATAAACGAAGGTGTTATAACTTCTGTCTTTTTGTTTCTTCCTTATTGAATGAAGGCCTGTAGTTCAATTAAAATTCTGGCTGTGTGGAACTTTTCTGGCACATGTTCAGAAAGTAAATTATTATGCAGTTTTTGAAATGCAACTCATTTAAATCCTTATTGTTCTTTTTTTATCTCTTTCAATTTTCCAGGTATGGAGAGTTTCTATCAAGGATGGTCAGTGTGGGGAGGCAGAAGCTATTGATGTTGGAAGTCAACCAAAGGACTTGACCCTCGCTGCTCTTTCTCCTGAACTTGCTTTAGTTTCAATTGATTCTGGAGTTGTCTTACTACGTGGCTCAAACATAGTGTCAACCATCAACCTTGGCTTTACCGTGACAGCATCTGTACTTGCTCCTGATGGAAGTGAGGCTATTATAGGTGGACAAGATGGTAAATTACATATTTATTCCATCAATGGCGACTCGCTCACCGAAGAAGCAACTCTTGAGAAACACAGAGGAGCTATTAGTGTGATACGCTACTCCCCAGATCTTTCGATGTTTGCATCAGGAGATCTCAACCGAGAAGCTATTGTCTGGGATCGTGCATCCAGAGAGGTAGCTTATCACCTTCCTAAAGTACTTTGCTTTAGACTTCTTTGCATGACTTGGCCAGGTTTCTGGATTTAAATTGTTTTATAGTTGACTGTTTGAAAGTCTGGGTAGTTGAATGGAAGACTAGATGCGGTGTGGTTTTTATTTATACCACTGTTTGTTTTCTTTGCAGGTTAACACTGTTTGTTTTCTTTGCAGGTTAAACTTAAGAATATGTTGTATCACACTGCTCGGATAAATTGTCTCGCTTGGTCTCCTGATAACACCAAGGTTGCAACTGGTTCATTAGATACATGTGTTATCATATATGAAATTGACAAGCCAGCATCCAACCGTCTAACAGTAAAGGGAGCTCATTTGGGTGGAGTGTACGGACTGGCCTTCACGAATGACTATAGTGTGGTGAGCTCTGGTGAGGATGCTTGTGTTCGTGTTTGGAAGTTGATTCCTCAGTGATATCAACTGGATAAAGGGAGAATTTGAATGTCAGAAGTTTGATGTTCAGGTGAATATTTTGAATGGCTGGGTTTTATTTTTGTGAGCTTAAATCTCATTTAGTGGACTAGAATGTTGAGTTTTAAGAGTCTGCTTCTCTTCTTTTGGTTATTGAGACACCATGCTGTTTTGATAGAATGGTGTGATGCTTTGAGCTTCGTTGCAGCTTGGAATTGGTTTTGCTTTCTCGTTGTTGGTGTTCAAAGTTGATTTTTTGTACAGTTCAATGATGAATGATTATGAAGTATGATGGATAATTTATTGGAAAGGTCTATTCCTGAAGAATTTGAATGAGCCACTGGTGATTGATAGAACTTTTTGTTTCTCAGTTGAAAGTTAGATTTTCATCGACCCACTCTAGGATTATTTCTTATACCATTATCTTCTTGTTGCTATTACTGATGTTATGTAATTTCAAGTCTTATGAAATTTCGGAAGGTGGTAACTTGCCATTAATATGCTTGTCTCACAAAACGTTATGACAATTGTAAAACAATAGGAGAGAAACAGAAAAAACACAAAGATTGGTAATCTAGTTCGGTGATACCACTTATGTCTGAGGACAAGTGGGAAAGATATTCCACTAATATATAAAAGTCAAGCAATTATAACGTTGTACTTATTTGTAAATAACAACAATTGCAGTGATATCCGTACAACCTGATTTAACTAATCACCTAGGCTCTCCCTAGGTGTGAGACTTCTTCTCTCTTGAACTTAGGCTCCTCTTAAGTATGTGAATATTAGTGTCGATACACTTAGGCTTCCCCTAAGTGAGAGACTCCCTCTTTTTGAATGATATCTTTCCTCAAACTTGTGAACTCCTTTCACATGAGAACTTAGGCTCCTCCTAAGTAAGAAAACTCCATTATAGATGAATAGCCCCTTAGGCTCTCTCTTAAGGTATGAGAAATCCTTGGCTCTCTCTTAAGGTATGAGAAATCCTTCTCGATAAATAACGTCTTAGGCTCCCCCTAATACCAGTCAACCTTCGTGTATTGAAGCAAGAATAATTGAACACACCGCCACAAATAGCTCATAGAACTTCTACTCGAAAACAATTTAGAGTAGTAAGTATTTCGCAAAGTTCTCACAATGAACTCATAAAAACAATTGATACGACAACCCTAGCACGAGAATTTCTTGGCCTTAAATAACATAATGGGATAAAGGAAAATAATCCCACATAAAATCACTAGCGTACCAGAAAGGAAAGAATTCCAAACAAGATATTTTGTAGAATACGATAAATAAGAAAATAAAAAATTTGTAGAATTGGCAATTGGAAGAACATCCTATGAGACAAGATCCACCAAGAATAGAAACTGAAACAACTCCAGAAAGTCGAAGAAAATAATGTCAAGAGATTTAAATAAATATATTTAGCTAAAATCATATTTCTAACAAACCCCCCCCTTTGGCTAGGATATATATTTTTAAGATAGAACAAAACCAACACAACCAACCCATATCAACAATTCACAATGAAATTAATTAAAAGCAAGTCTGTCAATCCATAAAGATAATAATCAGAACAAGTCAGTATCTCGAAAGAAGCAACAAACAAATAACAAGTAACAAAACAAAACATTAAACAGAAACAACAACAACCCAAACACTAAACCAAACGTTTGCAACTGCAGCCATCTAGTCATCATTCCAACAACAGATTCAAATCTAGCAACAAATTCAAATGGCTTTAAAAGACTTGATCAAACCAATTCCCTCTCTAGCTTAAATAAAATATTCATGATGAAGGCCTAGCATGATTAGAAGCCGTCCCAACTTGCTTCATCAAATACATCAACGCAGTAAGCTCACGCTTCCGATCAGAAGCACGATCGATAACATTGTTAAGCATTTTAACTTCCTCAGACAAGGAGTGCAAAAGACGATGATCAAAAGAAGAGACAACAAAATCAGCACTTGGAGCTTCCTTGACAGTACCAGTAGAAGGCGGAGCGATCTCAGGAACATGATGTCTTTGAAATAACTTATAGTTGAAATTCAACAACTTGGGATTGGCATCAATAGGTTCACTAGCTGAGAGGAAGTCATATTTCTGAGCAAATAAAATTCCACAATTCAATCTCAGATAAGAAATGGGCAATCTTAGAGCCTGTGGTCCAATATGCCTTCATAATTGCCCAATGACAAAAGCTCCATAATAAAAAGGAGCTCCTTTCCCAATCTGATAAAGCAAAGTAGTCAGAGTAATAGAATGACCAGAGTGATGAGAAGAAGGGCACCAATTTACAATCCCAGCGCGAAACAACACAACATATTTAGCACTTAGTTCAGTAGAAGCAAGTTGTCTAGTCTTAGGTCAAGCATTCTTCAAACCAGCAATTAATTTTGAGATCAAATCTTTCACTGAAGGACATAGCTTAAGTGTTAAGTGGAACATTTTTGTTAAGAAATGAATTCATCATACCAAAAGTAAAAACAAAACTATGACCTCTGATATAAACCTTTCGAAAATCAGGAGAATTGAGCATCATTAAAAGTAGGAGATAAATTGACAATAAACTCTCTCACAAGTTTAGGATAATAGGAACCAAGATTCAAAATAGTCTACATTAGATCAGCTTTGATAAGAAGTTCCATGATGTTAAGACAATCTTGAGCCCTTTCCGACAACTCCTTTTCACCAAAATTCTTCCTCTGGACCACAAACTTCTATAAAAAGGCATTCGCCTTATAGTGTAAGGAAACACCATCAAGGGGAACAGAGGGAACAGAGGTAGGATTTGCCTTTTTCTTTTTATCCTGAGCAGAAGTAGGGTGATGGGCCTTTGAACCTTTTCAGATTCATCATTAGTGTTGTTAATCAACCCCACTCTTTGGATGACTCAGACAAATTTTCATCATTCTCTCTATTAGAATTTCCTTTTGAAGTCCCAGAACTAGTCTTCGCATCCTCTACAACACTTTTCATTTTGGACATCATCTGACTAATAGGCACATTATATCTTGACTGGAGAAATTCAACTCATGATAATTATCAGAGGATTTTGTAGAACTCTCTCTTTTCTTCAACTGGTTAGGATCAACATTAACCCTTTCAACCTTATTACTCTCTACAGACACTTTTTCAACATTCTCATTTGAAGACAACAACTTAACAGGCTCTTCAAGCACTTGCTTATCACACACAGAAAAAACCACACACAGAAAAAACACTTTGCTTTGTGTGGTTTTTTCTGTGTGTGATAATCAATCCCCATTTCAACATTCTTCAATAACACTTTGCTTATCATACACAGAAAAAACCACAAGAGACTCATTAGAAGCAGAAACATTCACAGTAACATCACCACTCAATATAGACACATGCATAAGCCGATCAATCAATTTAGAGGGACTATCAACATTTGAAGGAACGTCGGGACTAGTTCTAGAGACATTAACATCCGCAACAACAAGACTAGTTTCAAAAGAAGAGATAACATTCTAATTATCAAAGACAAACGATTCAGAAACCCTAACTGCTTTGCTAGAAGGTTCACCAACCTCATAAGATATATTTTTCTTAGAACCATGACTCTGACAATCATGTTCAGCAGAACTAGAAGAAGAAGATTTATTACAGTTATCAAATATTATCTTACTTGATCCCATAAGATCAGTCATAGTTAAGCTGGTCGTGGCCAACAGGTCAATCTTTCTTTTAGCAAAAACCAAAGAACTAACATTCGATCTCTTCTACTTGATAGAATGAGAAGTAGCAAGTTTATCACCAAAGGAAGAATGTAGCCCTCGCATTCAAACGCCATGCACGTTGGTAGTAGTTGCAGAAACATCAACATTAACAATTTTCTTCCGATTAGCTTTCTCTTTGAAACGAACCATCTTTTTCTTACGAACATAAGTCTTCTTCCTAGTGTTCACCATCATGCAAGAACAATACAAAAATAGATCACTTGGATAGTTGAAGCAACATGAAGAAGAAGATGAACAACCACATTGGAAGGGATTAGTACCTCAGTTAATAACTCACCTACGAAAACTCAAATTTAACTTAATCACTACGATATGCTAAGCGTGGGTCATGACTAGATCACAATTAATGGACTTACTAACAATAAGGTCCCAAACTGCTAAAAACAACACCCGATAATTACTTGCTATAAATTTATTTTGCAAAGGCCTAAACTAGCTCTTGGGGCTTCAAACTGAGTTGCATCCAATGCCTTAGTAAATGTCTCTGCAAGTTGATCTTTGGTACGAATGTGTTCTAGAACAATTTGCTTATTTTCCACAAGATCACAAATAAAGTGATATCGTATATCAATATGTTTGGTTCGATAGTGTTAGACAGGATTCTTTGATATATTGATAGCACTAAGGTTGTCACAGTAAAGAGTCATGGCTTCCTATAGAACATCGTATTCCTTCAACATCTGCTTCATCCACATCAGTTGAGTACAACTACTGCCTGCAACAATGTATACGGATTTTGCAGTAGATAGAGACACACAATTTTGTATCTTGTTAAACCATGATATTATTGGATTGTATGTCCTAAAAGTCGTAGTTTGTAATCTTTAAACTCATTCTATTTACAATAAAGTTGTTATTGAGGTCTATTCAATAATGTTGTTATTGAACATGTAAATTGTACTTGTAATAGTCTAAATCCAATAAACTAACGAACCCCTGGCTATACCATAAATACTTAAACTTTATGTAGAGACATAAAAGTGGATCAAGTTTGAGTATATAATCAAAATGGTCTATAAGTATAAGGATAGGGTTGGGTACCTTATCCTGGAGACACTATGGATGCAACCTACTTTGTATATGATAGAAACGTTGTGATCCTAAAGTCATTCATGTAGAGACATGCAAGTGGGAGCATCCTATGCAAAATATGTTTGCATAAGACCGAAATAGGAAAAAATCACTTTTCTTTATAACACCGTTTACTGTTAAAATTGACTATTTCAATTCGATGACCTAAGGTAACTCGATCTTAATCTTGAGTTAACTATGAACTCCTGTTTATTCGGGATTATCCTTTAATCTACATGGGTGAGAGTGGCTCGACATCGCCACTCAATAAGCTTCCCGTTTTAGGGGAAAGACCGGGTAGATAGCTGGGGTCATAGTTTTGCAAGATGAAATTCATTCCTACTTGATTTCAAGGTTAGCAGATAGATTGTTCCATTAAGTATTGACTCCTAGTCTTAAACAAGGGACCCCACCCTCTCTATGATTGAGAGGGATTTGGTTTATTAGTAGAACCATAAACCAATTGTTCATTAGTAGATTAATGGAGACTTAAGGAGCAAGATTTATTACAGGGTTAAAATGGTAATTTTGATCAAGTTGTTAATATGAACAATATGTGCATGATTGATTTACTACTCATGGTTAAATCAAGTGGACAAAAATATATCTACAGTGAGGATAGTGCAACTACTGGACTTTAGTGGAGTAACCCAGTAGTTAATAAATTTTGGTTAATTCAGTTAAAAGAGTTTAGCCAATTAATCTCAAATCGTTTGAGCTCATAATTTGTAGGTCCATTAGGTCCTCTACTAACTCGTAAATGGATTAAACCTTAGAATAGTGTGTTGAGAGAATTTGAAATGTTCAAATTTGGATTAGGGTTTGGTTTATTATATTTTATATAATTAACGTTTAATTATCGTATTAGACGTTTTTGGAGAATTTTAAAAAATATTTAAATTTGATTTAAATATAACATATATGAATATAGATTTAAATTAGGATTATGTGTTTTATTAATTTAATATTTGATATTAAATTAATTAAATTGCTTAGTTAATTATATATTTATTTATTTTTTAAAATAAATTAAATTTTGAATTTTGGAAATTCAAATTCAATTATCATTTAAATTAATTTTTTAATCAAATAAATAAATTAAAGAAAGAAAGTGGGATTATCCTAAAAATCCCACCACCCATTCCACCTAATAAAAAATTATAGTGCTAAATTGAGTGTCAAAATTTGGTGCTAATCAAGTTGACAAGCAGAAACGTGCAAGGGATTGGAGCAATTAGTGGAGTTTCAAAGGTTGTTTTTCTAAACCCTTGTTTCTGAAAAACATGAACTTGCATGCTTAAACACTAACAATTGGTATCAGAGCACATTTTAAGCACTCAATTTACGTTAATTTTAGCTTGGTAGGTGTAATAGAGTTGAAACTAGTTTGTAATTGAAGAAGAAATGAAGCAAGCTTGTAGAAAATAGTAGCAAAATAGCTATTGAATTTACATAGTTGCAATGCTGTTCTTCAGCCACCCTAGAACGCATGATCGAGGTTGAATCTGGTTCGGGTGGTTTTGTTCGACCGGCTCAGGTCATTTTTTTTTTGGTTCAACTGGGTTTTGGATCGATTCAGTAATTTTCAAGCCTTTAAGGTCTGGTTCAGGTGGTTTGGAGCTGATTCGGGTCCGTTCGGGTGTTTTAGTGGCGGTTCTGTTGGGAATGGTGTCCTAAATCTCTTGGTAGTCTCGTAGTTTGTAAACTCTGTAAACATATTGTTATTAATAAAATAAGTGTTATTTTATAAGCATTTACTCAATCCAATAAATAAGATCCGAGGTTATTTTATGTAAATTTAAACAAGTATGTAGAGACATACATGTGGATCTTGTTTAAATTAATAACCTAAGTGGTCTGTAGTATATGAATAAGGAGGGATACCTTATCCTGATGACGCTATGGATAGGGCCCACATTGCAGATATTACAAGTGTTATAAAGCGCTACAAATGGTCTGATCCTGATCATTCATGTGGAGACATGCGAACGGGGTATCCTATACAAAGAGTTTGTATAAGACCGGACCATGAAATGATTTGTCTTTTTATATAACGCTGTTGATAATAGAGACTTACATTTCACTAGGATAACCATAGGTAACATTACTTGAATCCTGAGTGAGTTGGGAACTCCTGCCTATGAGGGTGGTCCTTTGATTTGTATGGGTGAGAGTGACCAGATTGTCAACTCAACAAGCCTACCATTTTGGGGATTCATCTGTTAGTGGAGCTGGGAACTCAGTTACACAAGACAGAATTCACTCTTTCCCCGAAGCAGGGATAAGTAGATAAATGGCTCCCTTAAAGCTGATTCCAAGTCTTGAACATAGTGGTCACACCTTCTCTTGAGAAGAAAGGACTCAATCATAGTGGGACTATAACTTATTGTTCATTAGAGGAATCAGTGGTACTTAAGGAGTTAGATGTAACTATAGGGACAAAACGATAAATTGGCCCAGCTGTACTTACGAGCGATTTGTGAAGTGTCATTGCATTGTTGATTAGTTATATCTAATGGACACAGAAATATATTTGTAGTGCGAAAAGTGCAACTATCGGTCTTTAGTGGAGTGCCTGACAGTTAACAGATGGTGGATATCGTGATTAAAGTGTTTAGTTAGTTATTCACATACCGTTGGAGTTTCAAGCTACATGTCCATAAAGTCCCCTTGGTAGCTCTATGGGTTCATAAATCACGAAGTAAGCTTGTTTTAAATGAGATTTCTAATGAGACTGCTAAGACTTCAACAAGAGTTGTTGATGTCAGTTCATATAGTCAACCATCTTAAGAGTTGGGATTGCCTCGACGTAGTGAGAGGGTTGTGCATGCACTTGTACGCTACATGGGTTAAACAGAAACCCAAAACATCATGTCTGATGATGGAGTTGAGGATCTGTTGTCTTATAAGGAAGTAATAGAAGATGTTGACAAAGATGAATGGATTAAAGCCATAAATCAGGAAATTGAGTCTATGTACTTCAATTCTGTCTAGGGGCTTGTAGATTAACCTAATAGGGTAAAATCTATAGGTTGTAAGTGGATCTATAAGAGGAAAAGAGGTGTAGATGGAAAGGTACAGACCTTTAAGGTTAGACTTGTGGCAAAGGGTTATACCCAGGTTGAAGGAGTGGATCATGAAGAAACTTTCTCACCTGTTGTCATGTTGAAGTCTATCAGGATTCTCCTGTGCATAGCCACATTTTATGATTATGAGATATGACAAATGGACGTTAAGACTGCCTTTTTGAATGGTAATTTTGAGGAGACCATCTACATGGTTCAACCAGAAGGATTCATTCAACAAGATCAAAAGCAAAAAAGTTTGCAAGCTTAATCGGTCCATTTATGGACTGAAACAAGCATTTAGATCTAGGAGTATAAGATTTGATACTGGGATCAAATCTTATGGCTTTGATCAGAATGTTGATGAGCCTCGTGTTTACAAGAAAATCATCAACAACTCAGTAGCTTTCCTTGTGCTGTATATAGATGATATCCTACTCATTGGGAATGATGTAGGTTTTCTGACTGACGTTAAGAATGGTTAGCCACAGTTTGTTCTAGGGATCCAGATCATAAGAGATCGTAAGAACAAAAGGTTGGTCTTGTTTCAGGCATCGTATATTGACAAGATGTTGATCAAGTACTTGATGTAGAATTCCAATAAGGGTTTATTACCTTTCAGGCATGTAATTTTTTGTCTAAGGAACAGTGTCCTAAGACACCTCAAGAGGTTTAGGAAATGAGACAGGTTCCTTAAGCATCGGCTGTTGGTAGCCTTATGTATGCAATGTTATGTACTAGACCTGACATTTGCTATGCAGTAGGGATTATCAGTCAATATCAGTCCAATCTAGGATTAGATCATTGTAACGGTGGTCAAAATAATCCTCAAGTATCTTCAGAGAACGAGAGACTATATGCTTATGTATGGAGGTAAGGATTTGATCCTTACATGATACACAGACTCTGACTTTTAGACTGATAGAGATTCTCGGAAATCGACATCAGGGTCAGTGTTCACTCTGAATGGAGGGATTATAGTTTGGTGAAGCATTAAGCAATGATGTATCGCAGACTCCACTATGGAAGCCAAATATGTAGCTGCTTGTGAAACCGTTAAAGAGGCTATTTGGCTTAGGAAGTTCCTTACTGATTTGGAAGTTGTTCTAAATATGTCTTTGTTGATCACACTTTATTGTGATAACATTGGGGCTATGGCAAATTCTAAGGAACCTCGGAGTCACCGAACAGGCAAACACATAAAACGGAAGTATCATTTGATCCGAGAGATTGTGCATCGCGGTGATGTGATTGTCATGAAGATTGCGTCGGAGCACAACGTTGTTGATCCATTTACCAAGGCTTTCACGACTAAATTGTTCGAGGGTCATCTAGAGAGTCTAGGTCTACGGGATATACGACACCTTATCTAAGGCAAGTGGGAGATATTATTGGGATATAGTGTATGCTCTAGTTTATTGTATTTTGTACTGTCTTTGTATTGTACATTAGTCTCCCAAGGCTTTAGGACAAGTGGGAGATTGTTGGAAATGGCATCCTAAATCTCGTGGTAGTCTTATAGTTTGTAAACTCTATAAACATATTGTTATTAATAAAATAAGTGTTATTTTATAAACATTTACTCAATCCAATAAACTAAGATTCGAGGTTATTTTATGTAAATTTAAACAAGTATGAGACATACAGGTGGATCTTGTTTAAATTAATAACCTAAGTGGTCTGTAGTATATGAATAAGGAGGGATACCTTATCTTGATAATGCTATGGATAGGGCCTACTTTGCAGATATTACAAGTGTTATAAAGCACTACAAATGGTCTGATCCTGATCATTCATGTGGAGACATGCGAGCGGGGGTATCCTATACAAAGAGTTTATATAAGATCGGACCACGAAATGATTAGTCTCTTTATATAACGCCGTTAGTAATAGAGACTTTTCACTAGGATGACCATAGGTGATATGACCTGAATCTTGAGTGAGTTGAGAACTCATACCTATGAGGGTGGTCCTTTGATTTGTATGGGTGAGAGTGGCCAGATTGCCAACTAAACAAGCCTACCATTTTGGGGATTTGTCTGATTGGAGAATTGGGAACTCAGCTACACAAGACGGAATTCACTCCTTTCCAAAGTAGGGGTAAGTAGATAAATTGCTCCCATAATGGTTGATTCCGGGTCTTGAACATAGTGGCCACACCCTCTCTTGGGAAGAGATGACTCAGTCATAGTGGGACTATGACTTATTGTTCATTAGAGGAATCGGTGGTACTTAAGGAGTTAGATATAACTACAAGGCAAAATAGTAAATTGGCCTAGCTGTACTTGCGAGCGATTTGTGAAGGGTCCTCGTACTGTTGATTGGTTATATCCAATGGACACAAAAATATATCTATAGTGCGAAGAGTACAACTGTCGATCTTTAGTGGAGTGCCCTACAGTTAACGGATGGTGGATATCGTAATTAAAGTGTTTAGTCAATTATTCACGTACTGTTGGATCTTCAAGCTATAGGTTCATAAGGTCCCCTTGGTAGCTCAATGAGTTCAAGTTGTGAATCTGATTTTGGGTTAGTTTGAAGTGTTCAAATTAACAAGAGGAAATTTGATTATATATGATATAATTAAATTGATTCAATTATATATGATATAATAGATATGATGTATTTGATACATTATTTGATCGGAGGAATTAATATAAATATGATTTATATTAAATATCATAAAATAGAAAAAGAACTATGGTTTATATGTTGCATATGATGCAATATTAAAACTATAGGTTATAAATATAATATGATAAGTTGGTTATTGTATTTATTTATAATTTATTAATTATATGATCATTAATAATTCTTTTTCTCTATAACCAACTTGAGTGGGAGGTTATTTGCGGTTTTTATGGTAATTGTGAGATAAAAAGAAAAATTGTTTTTCAAATCATTGGTCGAAACATCTCACAAAACACTATCGAGTAAAAAGTGTTTTTACTAAACGATAGCTTAACAGAGTATAAAGATCAAGTATCGAGTTTACTATGCGACAGTTACTCGTTGCTACACGATTGATTATCAAGTCTATACGATAGACTTCCTTCTTTTGTTGCATACTCAATCGTCTACTCGATTGTTTACCTCCTCCATCTCTCTATCCAAAGTCATACAGAGCCCATAACTCTTGTTTCTCACATCGAGAATACCAAGGTACCCTTATGGTGGTGTCGAGTTTTCTTCGAGGCTCAAGGATCGAGTTGTACTCGATTGTGTCGAGGTTCTTCCAGTTCGTGCTGTTTGCTGTATTGCTCGTTGGGTTCGTGCTATTGGACGCGTTGGAGGCCGATCGAGGGAAATATTGTGAAGAAAGAGTTCTCAGAAGGTATTATACTCGATCCCTTTGTATTTCATTTAGAAGCATGTTGTAATTTATTCTTTATGCATAACTATTTCTGTATGACTGTAAATGTATGTGTTCTTTCTCAATGGAGTTTGGAACGATTCGCTTCTGCTCACTGGTTCTCTAGTTTTAGAGTTCTTTCAGGTTCAAGACAAGTTTTAATTATTATTGTAATAGTTTAGCTTATTTGACTACTTAGGATGCCAAAACTGGTCCATATTAGTATATGTTTATTTATTTATGCATTGTGAATGCATGTTATAATAAATAAATCTTGTATGTGCATAATGTATGTCATGTAGATTTAAAATCCCATTATAAGGAGCATGCAACATGTATTAAAAGTATGTCATAATTAGTTATAATATATAATATGCATGTGTTAGGATTTCATGTTTGATATAATTGGTTATATTAAAGTATATAATGCTAGTGGTATGTTATGGATTTAATGCATGTCTATAGTTTTATAAATTGTTATAAAATGAATTTGACATTTAAAATCTATAACAAAGATAAAATACATGCTCACCTAGTATTAACAAATAACAACTTGTTTTAATTAGTTAAAATAGGTCGTTATCTTATAAAACTTCGGTTACAAACTCACCGGGCTAAATCCTACCCAAGACCAGAGGTACTTAAGTTGATGATTTACAGAACATTTGTACTTGGGGATTTTAGTTGGTTCTTGAGTGTTGTTGACTCGGTTTTATGAGCATGTGTGAGTGGTGTGAGGTAATAAACTTATTTATCACTTAGACATCGTAGGTTAAACCAAAATATATAAATTATACTTAGATAAACACCTAGACTTAGGTTGTTTTTAGTCGGAATATACCTAAAGTAAATTATACATACCCAAACAAATAGAACACTTTAGTGAGAGATTAATAATATATATGATATATTGTTTTTAGCTCTCACGTCCCTAAGAGTTCACACCATGAAGTCCATGCTCGGCTTCGTGTCACTTTTACTGCGACTGCTCCATTCAAAAAGTGTTTGCATGGGTCAATAACAAGGTGAATAGGGGAAGTAGTTCATAGTAAGTGGGTGAAGAAAATGTGTCAACATATCCTGCGGTCTCTTCCATTAGGTTTCATCGTGAAATTTCTATGTTCCACCTGTGTGTCGTTTTTAGGCGACCACCCATTCAGAAGGTTGTAACATAGGGATGTAAACACCACAAACTTTAGAAATGAATAGGGTTTCTTAGTTTCGTTTTCAGCATTGTCTTCCAATTTGAGAGCTTGTTGATACCATTCTCTGAAATCTGAAAATGGAGGGTCATACTTATAAGAATTACTAAGTGTTAGTAAGTTCTCGACCAAAAATGACAACTAAATTGCTATAGGAATAAAGAGTTATTCTAGTATTGATATTTAGTCAAGAAATGTCTTGCTTCAATGAAGGCGCCCCTTGGTAGCATCTATTCTAATTCACTAAAGTATTGTTGCAATTAATAATGAAATATGGGTACATTGTTACTTTTGCTAAAATAAGTTGGGTTTAAAAGTAGTTTACTAATAGATTTTGTCTAAATTTTTAGCATATCGAATTCTGGTTATCCAAGTTTTGGCTTCCGATAAGTTTAACGGCAAAGGTTAATCAACCTAGAAATCGAACATCAATATTATGCTAGTTGTGGATGATTTAAGTTTTGTTTTAATAGAGGAATGTCCTCCAGTTCCTAGCTCAATTGCAAATTGAAATGTTCGGGATGCATATGACAAATGGGTTAGGGCAAATGAAAAAGCCCGAGCCTATATTTTAGCCAGCATATCTGATGTGTTGACTAAGAAGCATGAGAGCATGGTCACCGTTAAGGAAATCATGGAATCATTGTAGGAGATGTTTGGACAACCGTCCTCATCCATTCGACATGATGCTCTTAAATACGTTTATAATTCCCGAATGAAGAAGAGGACCTCTATTGGAGAACATGTCCTGGACATGATAGTCCTTTTCAATATCGTTAAGGCAAATGGGGTTGTCATAGATGAGAAGAGTCAAGTCAGCTTCATCATGGAATGTATTTTGAAGGGTTTCTTAGAATTTCGAATGAATGCGGTGATGAACAAAATAGAATATAATCTAAGTA
The DNA here is from genome assembly GCF_009727055.1 of Benincasa hispida. Taxonomy (NCBI): domain Eukaryota; kingdom Viridiplantae; phylum Streptophyta; class Magnoliopsida; order Cucurbitales; family Cucurbitaceae; genus Benincasa; species Benincasa hispida. The sequence goes on along the minus strand of NC_052350.1, from coordinate 2,357,780 downwards.
CTCTTCTTAATAAGCTTTAGACTTATCAATCATTGATGAAAAATAAAGGTCAAGAAGGGGAAACAAATGTTGTAACTCCTGAAAAATTTCAGAAGGGATTGTCATCTGGGACTAAACCCCGTGGCAAGAAGTTTGAACCTTCTACTTTTAGAGATAAGAGTATCCAGATGAAGAAGAAGGGAAAATGGAAAAAGAAAGCTCCTGCAAATTAAAGCAAGTCCAAAATTGCTAAAGGTAAATGTTACCATTGCAAGGAAGATAGGCATTGGAAAAGAAACTGCCCAAAATACCTTGCTGAAATAAAGGTTGAAAAGGCAAAACGAGGTAAATTTTATTTACTAGTGACTGAGACATGTTTAGTGGAGAATTCTCATTTGACCTGGATACTAGTTTCGGGTGCCCTAACCATATTTGCACTTTCATTCAGGAACCTAGATCTTGAAAATAGCTAGCAGAAGGTGAGATGACTTTCAAAGTGGGAACGGAAGAAGTTGTCTCAGCTCATGCAGTGGAGATTTGAAGTTATTTTTTTAGAGATGTTTACATTTTGTTAGAAATTTTTTATTACGTGTCTGACTTTAGGGATCGAATCCGGTAGTAGAAGCGTTTCAACGAGGAACGCCTTGCATCCTGCAATTAAATTTTACATTAAACAAAATCGTTACACTAAATAGAATAAATAAACACGTAAATTAGAATGCTTTTAGGGAATGATTAGATCGATTCTTACCTTTGTAGATTCCCTAATACCACGGACAAGTTTCTCCAAGATTCTAATGAACAAATCTCCAAACGATATTGATCACGAATAACTCCTTGAACGATCTTGAACACTACCACGAGAGAAACCTCGTTATTCTCTTAGGATTCCAATAGAGTATGAGTGGTACCCAATTATTGGGAGAGGGAGAGGAGAATAATGTTTTTTGGAGTGTAGAGAGGCTTGGAGAAAATTCTACACAATAACACTAAGAAGTTGTGTATTGTTAGAGTTTCTCTACAATGAAACTACATTGTGTGTTTTGCCAAGGGCTATAGGGAGATCTTTATATAGGGAAGGGCCAAGGCCTTTCCTTAATATATTTTCCTTTTCCATAATGAATTAAATAACACTTATTTAATTAATTAGCCCAATTTAGGGTTGGCAACGAGGTTGGGGCGGGGCAAGGGGAGGGGGAGGGGGAGGGAGACCCCCCATGGGGGAAATTCACCCGCCCTCGTCCCCACCATTTGGGGAAACGGGGTCTTCGCAGGGCCCCATTCCCCATTTCCCCGTAGACGGCAGTAGACTCAGCAGTAGGGTAGATTCGGCTTGAATAGACAGATCTCGGCAGCAGACTCGCAGATGGCAGCGGTTTGAACAGACAAATCTCGACAGCAAGGCAGAATGCGAATGGCAACAGATCTCGCCTCACAAACTGTCAGATCGACCACTGCTTGAACGCACAATGTTAAACGACAACATTGTGAATATTGAATGACAGATAGTGTGGTGTGGTATGATTTTCAATTTAGGGCTTTTTTAAGTTTTTAGGTTTAGGCTTGGCTTCTTGGGTTAGAGTTAAGTTTGGATATTTAATTTTAGGCTTGAATAATATATATTATAAATATATATAAAAATCAATTATTTTATATATTATAAATATATATTTATAAAAATATAAATATATCAAATTGGGTCGAGGATTAATCGGGTCAGGGTCGAGGCAGGGATACCATCCCCAGCCTAAAAAATTTTCCCAGGTTTGATCCCGCCCTCGGTCAAATCGGGGAATCCTCGACCCGGATGGGTCAGGGCCCCGCGGGTGTTGGGGATGATGCCCTAAACTCCCGTTGGGTCCTGTAGTTTGTAAACACAGTTTTGAACAAACGCTTGTGATGTAATAATATATGATATTTTCTTCACTTTGGTCTATGGAACATTGGATGTTTTAATTGCTTTATCATAAACCAATAAACTAAGATCACTGGTTGTTGTTTGCAACTTAAGCATGTATGTGGAGACATATAAGTGGATCATGTCTTAAGTGATTATAAAAATGGTCTGTAGTATATGGATATAGGAGGAAAACCTTATCCTGGTAACGCTACAGATGCGGTCTTCTTTGTAGAATAGTTATAAGTGTTGTGACTTGCTACAGATAGTCTGATCCTGATCATTCATGTGGAGATATGCGAGCGGGGGCGTCCTATACAAAGGAGTTTGTAGAAGACCACCACGAAGTGTTATAGTCTCGTTATATAACACCGATCATGACAGAGACTTCATTTCACTAGGATGACCATAGGTAACATGATCTCAATCTTGAGTGAGTTGGGAGCTCCTGTCTTTGACGGCGGTCATTTGATTTACATGGGTGCGAGTGGCCAGATCGTCGACTCAAACCTACCACTTTGGCGATTCGTCTGATTTGGGAGTTGGGAACTCAGCTACACAAGATGGAATGCACTCCTTCCCCGAAGTAGGGGTAAGTAGATAGATTGCTCCCTTAAGGGCTGATTTCGGGGCTTGAACGATGTGGCGGCACACACCTTCTCATGGCCTGAGAGCTATCCACTCATAGTTCTTCAACTGGACGTTCTCAGTGAGAGCGAGAGGTGCAGTCCGTGGACAAGAGCGAGATTTCTGCGAAGAAGAGTTCTTCAACTGGTATGTTTCTTGTCTCTTTTGTTGATTAAAGTTTCATAGCATGCCTGTAATTTGTTGTTATTGCATAATTAATATGTTTGGTTGTGAATGTGGTAATTCTATCACAATGAGTTTGGAACGATCTTACTTCCGCTCAGAAGTACTCTTTGATAAGAATTCCTTCAATTAGTATCAGAGCCAGGTTTTGATATTCCATATTCATTGATGCAAAGAATAACATTTACTTTCTCGGTAGGTAAAGCATGTCTACACTCTGTTTAATTGTTAAATGGTTTAGTGGATGTGGATTAATGGAGTTTTCTGGGATGAAGCCTCTGGTTGTTTAGATTCTTTTACATTCGAAGTTAATTGTAAGGGCCCTTGCGTTTTTGGGCATATTAACTTGCCATCGAGTCTGTAAATTCAAAGTGTTTGAGTCTCTGTGAGTTGTTCGTGATGAGGCTTCAAGGCAAGGAGTTGCTGTTCTTCGAGGATGAAGATGACCAAGCGTTGGTCGGGTTGTGTAAACGATGGGGTAAACGATCGTAGAGTATCGGATACTCGGGAGCAGGTTGACGCGCGCGCAGTAGACGACGTGTAGCTCAGCAAGCTTCATCGCTTAGTTCCTGACTACACGATCGCAGAGTAAAAAGTTTACTTGTCACTTGTTATATGACCGTCTAGACGATTGTGCCTTACAACAATGTCATCATCTAAACGATCGTTTAGACTCGCGTGTTTTGTCTTCTGTGCTAAACGATTGGGTACCTCATGCTTCAACACATAGTTATTGGTACTCGATCGTAGCTAAACGATTGTGTATACCCGACCGCATTACTAAATGATGGGAGCTTTGCCCGGGCGACTTAAGACCCGGTTCGCTTGTGAACCGTTTTTCTCGATGGAATATGTAATAGATAGAATTTTTATTTTCAGTTTTGAGGCGGTTCATCCCGGTCCATTAATCTTTGTGAATGTACATAGGATGTATGTTTATTTATATGTCATATGGTATATCATATAGAAGAAATCCCACCTTAGGTTATGCATTGATCATACATCATCTCTTTATTATAAGTATTATGATTTAGAGAAGCATTATTTAAATTACATAAGAGCATGCTCATGCATCATATAATATAAGAGTTATATTCATGCATGCATTAAGCATAGACATGCATCATCTTTATATTATAAGTGTTATAGTATAAGGGTGTATGGAAACTTGTTTGCTTGGTTCATTACTTGTATATAAAAGTTATGTATAGCAATGAATGGACATTGCATGAAGCATGACATATAGGTTAAATTTATAAGTGTTATAAATACCTAGTTGTGTGGCAATGTGTATGGTTTTAGTTGTTTCTTTTATAAAGTTTATAAGGAAATTAGAACTAAAATCTATAAGAAAGACTTGCATGCGAACTTAGGCTTGAATCATGGTTTTAAAAGTGTTTTAAAACTTGGTGGAGATAAACCTAAGATCACAGTTCTAATATGATTAGCAAACTAGGTTTTAATCTTTTAATCAGTCTAATAGGATTAAATTGACTAATAAAAGGTTAAAGTGTAGCAAATCTATCTATAAGAGACCTTTTGTCTAAGGCGGATTTTGTCTAGGCTGGGTTTTTTAGGTGACGGAAACGGAAGTCCCCTACCTGAGAACCTACTTGGAAAGGTGAATTAGATAGATTTGATGCATGCATGCAAATTTGAGGACAGTCCATTAAAGAGTTTAATGTGACTACTTGAACTTGTTTAATTTCAAAGACAAGAGTTGTTTTTTAGCAGATTAAACCGACTTAGATTAAAATCAGTAGCCGGATGGTCTAAGTTAATGAACCCCTAGATAGAACATTCAGCGGTAGGTACTTAGGGTATCTGATACTTCATTTAAACCTCTTCGCGTTTCTCCATTTATTGTCCACACCGTGAGATCTATCTTCGGCCTTGTGGCACCCTGGGAGTGTCCCCCTAAAAGATGGTGTTTGGATAGGTCAATATCAAGGTAAATGGAGAGAATGGTCATAGTAAGTGGGAGCGAGACGTGCGACAACATATCCCATGGTCTCTCTTGTTAGGTTAGATAAAGTTTGTGCATCGCCTCGAGGCACCTTAGGAGTGTCCCCCTATAGGATGATAGTTTTGCACGTTTCTTTATCTGATCTTTTGTATAGGATAAAGTCGTTTAGTCTCTTGTCCTAATATGCTTTTTTCCTATGGTGGGCGCATTAGAGTGGGACTCTAGGGCCGAAAACGAGGGGTTACACTTACGCGGAATTGTTAAGGGTTAACAGTTCTGGACCGAATGAATGGTGACTGTTAGGTGCAGTTCCAAGAGTTAGTTCTGCCTAATGGTTGAGAGTGTCTTATCCCAGTGAAGGGGAATCTGATCACCCCACCGGTGACATTTTTCCTGCTTCACTGGGCATCATTGCGAAATAGAAGTTTTTTTTTTCACTTAGGGTACTTGGAAACTAATTTGCTAAAACTAAAATTGGTGTTAAAATGTGGTTAAAGCATAGACTTATTAAGTTTGTTCTGTTTTCAGCAACGTTTTAAAAAGCCACCACCACAATAGCTCTATTTAGTGCCGATAAACTGACAGGCAAGAATTACGCTAGTTGGAAACACACGATCACAACAATACTTATCATCGATGATCTCATGTTCGTCCTTACGGAGGAGCATCCTCTTATTCCACCTCCTAACGCCCTTCAAAATGTTCGAGAGGCCTACGTGCATTGGACACGGGTGAATGAGAAGGCTCGAATTTATATCTTGGCCTGTCTTAATGACGTTTTGGCCAAGAAGCATGAGCCCATGGTCTCAACGCGTGAGATCATGGAGTCCCTGTGGGGGATGTTCGAACAATCATCTAAACATCTCAAGCATGAGGCTCTCAAATGCATCTTCAACTCCAAAATAGAGGAAGGCACCTCTGTTCGAGAACACATGCTTAACATGATGGTCCACTTTAATGTGGCGGAGATGAATGGGTCTAGGATCCATGAGGGCAACCAGGTTAGCATTATCCTGCATTTGTTGCCGGATAGCTTCCTGTACTTTGTAAGCAATGCGATTCTGAACAAAGTGGACCATACCCTTACAACTCTCCTCAACGAGTTGCAGACTTTCCAATCCCTATTGAAAAGTAAGGAGAAGAGAGGAGGTGAGGAAAATGTTGCTTCATCTTCAAAGAAGTTCCATCGAGGTTCGACCTCAAGAACTAAGTCTGCACCTTCTACTTTTAACACTACCAAGTGGAAGAAGAAGAAGGGTGGTAAGGGGAAGGGGAGGATGCCTGCTAACCCATCACTTGTCGCCCAGCGAGGAAGGCGACCAACGCCTGGAGACAAAGGAAAGTGTTTCCATTGTAACCAGGATAGGCACTGGAAGAGGAACTGTCCTCGCTGGATCAAGGAGAAGAACAAGGCTAAGGCTTAGGCCAGCGCGAAACAAGATAAATATGATTTACTGGTGTTGGAAACTTGTTTAGTGGAGAATGATGATTCTGCATAGATTATTGATTCGAGCGCCACTAATCATGTTTGTTCAGGGATTAGATCCTGGCGGCAGTTGAAGGCTGATGAGATGACGATGCGAGTAGGCACCAGGCATGTCGTCTCAGTTGTGGCAGTGGGAAGAGTCTAGTTGACTTTATAGAAGAAATTTCTTGTTTTACATAATGTATTCGTAGTTCCTGAGTTGAAAAGGAATTTAATTTTTGTAAAATACTTGTTACAGTGTAAATATATTCTTGAATTTGAAATGAATAAAGTGTTTATTCATAAATTGTGTAGAAATCTATACAGCATACCTGGAAAATAACTTGTATGTGCTAAGGCCATTAGTAAAAAGTTCCCTCCATAACATAAAGATGTTTGAAACTGTCACAACTCAAAATTAACATCAATGGGTTTCTCCAAAAGATAATGCCCAACTTTGGCACCTTCGATTAGGGCACATCAATCTCAGTAAGATTGAGGGGTTGGTGAAGAATGGACTTCTAAGGGAGTTAGAGGAATATTCTTTACCGGTGTGCGAATCTTGCCTTGAGGATAAGATGACTAAAAGACCTTTTACTAGAAAAGGTTATCAAGCCAAAGAGCCTCTAGAGTTAGTACATTCTGACCTCTATGGTTCGATAAATGTGCGAGCCTGGGGAGGCTATGAGTATTTCATCATTTTTATTGATGATTACTCTAGGTATGAGTATGTTTATTTGATGCAATGGAAGTTTGAATCCTTTGAAAAGTTCAGAGAGTTTAAGGCTGAAGTTGAAAATGCATTGGATAGACGGATTAAGAAACTTCGATCGAATCGAGGTGGAGTGTTTTTGGATTCGCGGCTCCAGGACTATTTGATAGAACATGGAATCTTTTTCTAACTCTCAGCGTCTGGTATACCTCAGTAGAATGGTGTAGTGGAGAGGAGAAACAAAACCTTGTTGGACATGGTTTGGTCGATGATGAGTTACGCTTCCTTATCCGGACTCATTTTGGGGTTTTGCAGCGGAGACTGCAGTATATATACTGAATTGTGTTCCTTCCAAAAGTGTTGCGAGAACACCTCTGGAGTTGTGGAACGGGCGTAAAGCTAGTTTACATCACTTTTGCATATGGGGTTTCCCAACACATTGCCTTGAGGCCAATCCGAAGAAATTGGAATCACGGTCGAGGTTATGCCTCTTTGTAGGCTACCCCAAAGGTACACGAGGGGTGTTATTTTTATGAATCCAACGAAAAATAGAGTGTTTTGTGTCTACGAACGCTACCTTCCTAGAGGAGGATCATATTAGGGAGCACAGTCCACATAGTAAGATCGTGTTACATAAGCTTTCCAACAAAACTACTGAAACTTCAACAAGAGTTGTGAAGAGCATGCTTCATCAGCAAGAGTTGTTGATGATAGTTCATCTGGTAGTCGGTTCCATTTAAGAGTTGAGGGAACCTCGACACACTAAGAGTGTTGCAAAACCATCTGTTCGCTATATGAGTTTCACGAAATCCTGGCTATGGTAGCCGATGGCGACGTTGAGGATCCGTTGTCTTATATAGAAGGCAATGGAGGATGTTGACCAGGATGAATGAATCAAAAGCCATGGATCTCGGGATGGAGTCGAGTACTTCAACCCAGTGTGGGCGATCAGTCTGATGAGGTAAGACCTATAGGTTGCAAATAGATCTACAAGCGGAAACGGGGTGCCGATGGGAAGGTGCAAACCTTCAAGGCTCGAGTTGTGGGCAAAAGAGTTATACCTAGGTGGAGAGGAGTTGACTATGAGGAGACTTTCTCGCCTGTTGCCATGTTTGAAAGTCGATCCGCATCCTCCTATCCATTGCTGCTATTATGATTATGAGATTTGGCAAATGGACGTCAAGGCTGCCTTTTTTGGATGGCAATCTTGAGGAGACCATTCATATTGGTGCAACCCGAAGGATTCATTGCCTAAGGTCAGAGCAAAAAGTTTGCAAACTGAATCGGTCCATTTATGGGCTGAAACAGGCGTCTTGATCTTGGAACATTCGATTTGATACTACGATAAATCTTATGACTTTGACCAAAACGTTGATGAGCCTTGTGTCTACAAGAAAATCATCAACAAATTAGTAGTTTTCCTAGTGTTATATGTAGACGATATCCTACTAATTGGAAATGATGTAGGATTACTGACTACAGTTAAGAACTGGCTAGCGACCCAATTCCAAATGAAAATATTTGGGAGAGCTCAGTTTGTTCTTTGTATACATATCTTTTGGGATCGTAAGAACAAAGTGCTAGTATTGTCTCAGGCATCGTACATCGACAAGTTATTGCTCAAGTACTCGGATGTAGAACTCCAAAAAGGGGCCTACTGTGGTTCAGGCATGGAGTTACTTTGTCTTAAGGATATGTGTCCTAAGACGCCTCACGAGGTTGAGGAGATTTGAGACGGGTCCTATATGCATCTGCCGTTGGTAGTTTGATGCATGCGATGCTCTGTACTAAACCAGGACATTTGCTATGTTGTGGAAATAGTCAGTAGGTATCAGTCTAACCCAGGCCAGGGTCACTGGACTGCAGTTAAGAATATCCTCAAGTATTTTTGGAGAACGAGGGCCTACATGCTCGTATATGGAACTAGGGATTTGATCCTTACTGGATACACAGATTCTTACTTTCAGACTGATAAAGACTTTAGGAAATCCACTTCAGGGTCAGTTTTTACTCTTAACGGAGGAGCAGTAGTGTGGCAAAGCACTAAGAAGGGGTACATCGCCGACTCCACGATGGAGGTCGAGTATCTAGTGGCTTGTGAAGCTACTAAGGAGACCATTTGGCTCAGGAAGTTCCTGACAGATCAGGAAGTTGTTCCATACATGTCTAGGCACATCACCCTCTATTGTGACAATAATGGTGCTGTAGCGAACTCCAGGGAGCCCAGGATCACAAGTATCATCTCATTCGCGAGATAGTGCATAAAGGGGACATGATAGTCACGAAGATTGCTTCGGAGCACAACGTTGCTGGCCAGTTTACAAAAGCTCTCACGGCTACAGTTTTTTAGGGTCACCTTTAAAGCATGGGTTTATGGGACCGCCTGCGGCTGGACTAAGGCAAGTAGGAGATATTTTGTACTTGGCCTTAGTGCCTTGGTTTATTGTTTTGTACTAGTTGTTTGTTCACCCTACTCGCTTTAGGACAAGTGGGAGATTGTTGGGGATGATGCCCTAAACTCTTATTGGGTCCTGTAGTTTGTAAACACAGTTATAAAAAACGCTTGTGATGTAATAATATATGATATTTTCTTCACTTTTGTCTATGGAATATTGGATGTTTTAATTGCTTTACCACAAATCAATAAACTAAGATCCCTGGTTGTCGTTTGTAACTTAAGCATGTATATGGAGACATACAGGTGGATCATGTCTTAAATGATAACAAAAATGGTTTGTAGTATATGGATATAGGAGGAAAACCTTATCCTGGTAATACTACGGATGCGGCCTTCTTTGTAAAATAGTTACAAGTGTTATGACTTGGAACAGATGGTCTGATCCTGATCATTCATGTGGAGACATGTGAGCAGGGGCGTCCTATACAAAGCAGTTTGTATAAGACCGGACCACGAAGTGTTATAGTCTCGTTATATAACACCATTCATGACAAAGACTTCAATTCACTAGGATGACCATAAGTAACATGACCTCAATCCTGAGTAAGTTGGGAACTCTTGTCTTTGAGGGTGGTCCTTTGATTTACATGGATGCGAGTGGCCAGATCGCCGACTCAAACCTACAACTTTGGGGATTCGTCAGATTTGGGAGCTGGGAACTCAGCTACACAAGATGGAATTCACTCTTTCCCCGAAGCGAGGGTAAGTAGATAGATTGCTCCTTTAAAAATCGATTCTGGGGCTTGAACAATGTGGCGCCACACATCTTTTCATGGCCTGAGAGGTGTCCACACTTAGTTGGACTATGTTGTATTGTTCATTAGAGGGATAAGCAGTACTTAAGGAGTTAAATGTAACTACAAGGGTAAAATGGTAAATTGGCCAACTGTACTTATGAGCATCTGTGAAGGATTATCGTATTGTTGGTTGGTTATATCCGAAGGACATAGAAATATATTTGTGGTGAGAAGAGTGTAATTGTCGGTCTTTATGGCTAAAGAGTTTAGTCAGCTATTCACGTACTGTTGGAGCTTCGAGCCATAGGTTCATAAGGTCCCCTTGGTAGCTCAATGGATTCAAGTTGAGAATCAGTTTTTGAGTCAGTTTCAAGTGTTCAAATTGACATGAAGGAGTTCGATTATATATGATATGATTGAACTGGTCAATTATATATGATATGGTTGACATAATGTATGAGATATATTAATTGGAGAAAAATTATATAAATATGATTTATATGTAGTGGAGGAGAAAAGAACTATTGTTCATATGTTGCATATGATGTGATATTAAACCATAGGTTATAAATATAATATGCTTATGTTTATTTTTTTAATTAAACCATTATGGGATAATTGTTATTCGACTTTTTCTCCATAACCGAATGAGTTAGTGGGAGATTGCATTTAGTTTTCGTAACTGAAGGATAAAATTAAAATGGTTTTCATTTTGCAAAAGATCAGACATTCGCTCACTGAATTGTGTATACTGCCTATCGCATAACAAACCGAGAGCATGCACGATAGCTCAAAGTTTCTAAACGATCGTATATACGCATGTGGTTTACTAAACGATCGCATATGTTTTACTAAACGATTGTCTAGCTTTTTCCTACACGATCAAGTGTCCGAGCATTTACTAAACGATCGTCTATACGATCTTGCCCCTTTTACTACACGATCGTGTACCTCTACCTAAACGATCAAGCATCGTCTATACGATAGACACCCGATATCTCCCACTTGCTTGGTCATGGTAAACGATCGTCTCTTCCTCATTCTCGCTACCAAATCCAACAGAGCCCACACCTCTTGGATTCTCATTCCGAGAATATCGAGGGTTCCGAGTGGTAGTGACTTCCTTGCTGCCATGTTCGTGAAGAGTTTGTTCGTGGGTAGACGACGCCATGATTTAGTGGACGATTGCTTGGACGTTTTCAACGAGAGCGAGAGGTGCAGTTCGTGGACAAGAGTGAGATTTCTACGAAGAAGAGTTCTTCAACTGGTATGTTTCTTGTCTTTTTTGTTGATTAAAGTTTCAAAGCATGCCTGTAATTTGTTGTTATTTCATAACTAGTCTGTTTGATTGTGAAAGCGGTAATTCTGTCACAATGAGTTTGGAACGATCTTGCTTCCGCTCAGAGGTACTCTTTGATAAGAGTTCCTTCAATTGGTTGACCCACCTCACGGGTTTTTTTTTGCCAACCCTAGTTCGATTAAATAACACTAATTTAATTTGCATAATTAAATAACACTTATTTAATTTTAATTTGCACAATAATTAAATAATCAATTATACATTAAGCCCAATTTATTGTATATATTTAATTATCATATACATCGTATATATGTGTAATAACTCTATATTAATTAATTCTTTATGCATTTAATTCACTTGAATTAATTAATTTGTATCTTATTCAAATATTACTTTCCAATTTAATTATAGATCATATCCATAATTAATTATATGTTAATCATATTAATATATAGTTTCCTCAAATTAATTTGAATAATTCAAATGATCCTTTTTAAGTATCCTCTAGTGAGCTAACGAGAGGCCCTGACGGACTTGTAGATCAGAAGCTCCAATGATACGAGATTAATTGGCTAATCTCATTAACGAAATGAATCGGTATTCATTAACTGTGGGTACACTCCACTAAATACCTATAATTGCACTATTCTCACTAAAGATATATTTCTGTGTCCACAGTTATAGACTAATACCAGCAAGCTAGTCCTTCATGAGTGTTCGTAGCACCAACAGGGTCAACTGAGTCCTTAAGTACCAATGCTCCTCTAATGAACAACCTATTTATGGTCCAACCAATAAACAGAAACCCCTCTCGGACCAATGAGAGGGTAGGCCCCTTTGTCCAAGTCCCAGAAACACCACTTAAGGGAACACTCATCTACTTACCCTTAAGGTAGGAAGGAGTGAATTTCATCTTGTATCATTATGTTCCCAGCTCCCCACTCAGTCTTGTCCCCAAGATAGTAGGCATATCGGGTTGGCGATCTGGCCACCCTCACCCATACAAGTCAAAGGACAATCTCTCATGAATAAGAGCTAATAATATACTAAGGATCAAGACTAAGTTGTCTAGGTCATCCAATTGAAATAGAAACCTAACTAGTTAACGGTGTTACATCTAGTTGTTACTATTCGCGGTTCAGTCTTAGGCAAACTCATTGCATAGGATACCTTCACTCGCGTGTCATCTACACGAACGCGTTGGATCATTTTGTTTATATCAAATACAAAGTGGGTTGTATCCATAATGTTACCAAGATAAGGTATTAGCCTTATCTCTATACTATAGACCCTTTAGGTTGTATCTTGAACATTAATCCCTGTATGTCTCCATATACAGTTCAAGACTCATAGGACAACCTTAGATGTTAGTTTATTGGATCTAGGGTTACTAAAACAAAATAGACAAATAACACAAACAATAACCTTTATTGAATTAACATCGATAACTCTTTATTGATGAAGATCAATTAATAATGTTTACTATCTACGAGTTTTGGGGCATAAAACCCAACAAACTCCCACTTGAACTAAAACTCTAGTCAGTGGGTTGTACACAATCAAAAGGCAGGATTATTGTAAATAAACACAATAAACTAGGGCATCCATATAATCATTACACATCTTGAACTTGCCCTAGATTATACAATGTAAATTTCTGTAGACCTAGACTTTTCTAGTTGACCCTTAAACAATTTAACCAAAAGAGTGCCTTCGTAAATGGATCAGTAGTGGCTATAGCCCTACTGTTGTCTCAGTATAAGGTGATGAGCAAGTCTATATTTTGAACCATTTCCAAATCACTTAGGAACTTCCTTAGCCAAAGTTCTTGCTTTTTGACTTCACAAGTAGTCACATACTCAGACTTCATGCAATGCATCCTTTCTTGGTGCTAACTACACTACAGCTCCCCCTTTGAGGGTAAACACTAATCTTGACATATATTTCCTAGAATCCTTGTTAGTTTAGAAATTAGAGTCAGTGTATCCTGTAAGGATCAAATGCTTAGACACTAGCTTGTAGTCCCTCGTTCTCCTAAGATACTTGAAGATGTTCTCAACCGCAGTCTAGTGGTCTAACCCTGGATTGGACTGATACCTACTGACTATTCCCACTGCATAAAAAATGTCTAGTCTAGCGCAGAGCATAACATACATTAAGCTGCCCACAGTTGAGGCATAGAGAATACGTCTCATGTCCTCAACTTCTTGAGGTGTCTTAAGACACTGTTCCTTAGACAAGTGAACCTCATGTCTGAAAGGTAATAAACCCTTCTTAGAGTTCTAGATCGAATATCGAGTTATATTTTGTCGATATAAGTTACTTGAGATGGAGCTAGTGTTCTGTTCTTGCAACCTCTGATGATTTGGATTCCAAGTATATACTGCGCCTCTCCCAAATCTTTCATTTGGAATTGGGCTGCCAGCCATTTCTTAATGTCAATAAGGTATCCTACATCATTCCCAATGAGTAGGATATCGTCTACATAAAGTATTAGAAAAACTACCGTCTTTGATGATTTTATTGTATATACAAGGTTCATCTAATTTTGATCAAAACCAAAAGATTTGATCGTTATATTAAATCTAATAGTCCAAGATCGGGATGCCTGTTTCAACCCATAGATGGATCGATTCAACTTGCAAACTTTTTACTCCTGACCTTGGACTATGAACCCCTTGGGCTGAGACATAAAGATATTCTCCTCAAGATTGCCATTCAAAAAAGCAGTCTTGACATCGATTTGCCATATCTCATAGTCATGTAATATGTGACTATGGACAAGAAAATTCTTATAGAATTAAGCATAGCAATAAGGGAAAAAGTTTTATCATAATCAACCCCTTCCCTTTGGGTATAACCATTTGCCACAAGTCTAGCTTTAAAGGTCTGTACTTTTCTAGCTATATCTCTCTTTCTTTTGTATATCCATTTACACCTTATTGGTTTGACCCCTCCAGGTAAATCTACAAGCTCCCATACTAAATTGGAGTACATGGACTCCATTTCAAGGTCCATGGCTTTGACCCATTGGTCCTTGTCTTTGTCATTCATTGTCTCTTTATAGGACAATGGATCCTCAATACCATCATCTAGTATGACAACCTAAGTTTCTGTTAAACCTAAGTAACGGTCAGGTTGTATCACAACCCTCTCACTACGTCGAGGCTCTCTCAACGATTAAGAAGGAAGGGACCGACTTGAAGTTCTGGCTCCTTCATTAATTCTTGATGAAGGATCAACTTCATCAACAATCCTTGTTGATTCTTCAGTAGCTTCATTTACTACTACTTTCCTATGTGGTTTATGATCTTTCATGTGATCTTTCTCTAAAAATTTAGCGTTTGTTGATACAAACACTCTATTTTCTTGAGGGTCATAGAACAGACCACCTCTCATTTCCTTAGGGTAACCAACAAATTGGCACAATCTTGAACGAGATTCCAACTTCTTATGATTTGTCACTAACATATGTGCAAGACAACCCCAGATCCTAAAGTAACGTAAACTAGGTTTATGCCTGATGGAATACACAAACATGCAACAGAAGCAAACAAAATCAATAAGCATAATAATTACATTTAATTTGAGCTCTAAAACATGATATTTTAGAAATTCAAAAGAGGGTTTCAAGAAGAACATACCTTTGATGATTTCTCCCAAATCCAAGCTGCTCTTCACTCCAAATCAGCTCAAAATCGATAGTGATCTTCTCTTTTTTCTTCAAATTTGTGAGTTTTTGTTGAATCTCAGCATGCAACCACCTTCAATCTCATTGATGGCCAGCAACTATTTCCCACTTTCTCAAAATTTCCAATTAATTTCTTAATTTCCAATTTGTTTTAATTAATTCTATAATTAATTAATATTTAATTTAATTAATTCTCAATTAGTCAAATTAAAAAAATATAAAATCCAATTTCTTAAATTGAATTTGCAATTGGAAATTAATTTATTTTTTAATTAATTGAACATATTTAATTAATTAATTAATTTAATATCAAATATTAAATTAATCACACAATTAATTTTAAACATGAATCCAATTCATGCAATTTATATTTGAATCAATATTTAAATATTATAAACTCTCCAGTTTCATTTTATTGTAATAAATTAAATGTTAATTATATCAAATATAATTAAACGAACCCTAATTGATTTTGAACTTATTCAAATTCAAACCCTATTCAAATTGATATCATTCCAAATTTGATCAATTTAATCCAAGATGTTCATGTTTTACGAGCTAGTAGAGGGACCTTATGGACCTACAGATCATGAGCTCCAACGATTAAGATTAATTGGCTAAAACTCTTTAGACCAAATTAATCAGTATTCGTTAACTATCAAGTCACACCACTATAGCTCGATAGTTGCACTCTTCTCACTGTAGATATATTTGTATCCACATGATTTGACCAAACTAGTAAGTCGACCCTTTACAGGTTGTTTGTAATAACGGTTGGGTCAATATGTTGTTTTACCCCCGATATTACGTCTTGTTCCTTAAGTTCCTATTGATCCTCTTATGAATAATTGGTTTATGGTCTAATCACTAAACCAGATCCCTCTCAAGCCAGTGAGAGGGTGGGGCTCCTTGTTTAAGACTTGGATTCAGTACTTAAAAGAACAACCTTTCTTCTATCCCTAAATTAGGTAGGCGTGAATTCCGTCTTGCACCCTATGTCCCAACTATCTACCCGGTCTTACCCCTAAAATGGGAGGCTTATTGAGCTGACACTGTTGAGCCAACCCTCACCCATGCAAATCTAAGGATAATTTACAATAGACAGGAGTTCATAGTTAGCTCAGGATTAAGATTGAGTTACCTAGGTCATCTAAGTGAAATCGTCAGTCTTAAACAATAAACAACGTTATTAAGTAAGAGTGACTTATTTCTTGGTCCGATCATATGCAAACTCATTGCATAGGACGACCCTACTCCTTATGTCAATACATGAATGAATCTAAACCACTTCGTTTGTAGTTCTTTTCAACAACTTGTAACATCTATAGAGTAAGCCGCATCCGATAGTGTTACCAGAATAAGGTACCCAATCTTAATCGTATACCGTTCTGGCTATTTACTCGAACTTGATCCATCTCTATGTCTCTACATAAAGTTCAAATATTCATATAATAGCCATGGATATTAGTTTATTTGATTTAGACTTTATGAATGCAATTAATAGATTCAATACCTTTATTGAAGAAATGTTGAATAACATCTTTATTGATAATAGAATATGTTTAATTTTTACAAACTACGAGTTTTAGGACGTAAAACCCAACAATGCCCCCTCTATAACTCGAAAGGTGTTTCAGAAATACTCTTCGAAGGAAAATTATTCAAGATGTGAGCTGCAGTCTCTACTGTATACCCTAAAAACAAGAACGAACCATATCTAATAAGATACACCGTTCTACTGAGGTGTACCAGATGTTGAGAGTTAGGATGAAATTCCATGTTGTACTCAAATAGTCCTAGAATTTTAAATTCATGTACTCTTTACCCCAATCAGATCAAAGTGTTTTAATTGTTTAACCTAATAGGTTTTCAATTTCAGCCTTATACCTTTTGAACTTTTCAAAGGCTTCAGACTTATGTTCCATTAGGTATAAGTAACCATACTTTGAATAATCATCTATAAAAGAGATGAAGTATTCATACCCTCCCATAACCTTCACATTCATCAGACCATAAAGATACGAATTTATGAACTTTAAGGGCTCATTGGCTCTATAACCTTTTCTACTAAAAGGTTTTTCAATAATTTTTGCTTCAAGATAAGATTCATATGGAAGTAAAGAATCATCTTCTGACTTGCTTAGAAGTCCATTCTTTACCAATCTCCTGATCTTATTGAGATTTATGTGCTCTAATCTCAAATACCATAGATAGGTATCATTGTTACTTGGAGAATTTTTTCGCCTTTTAGTTTGAGTATTAGTAGTTTTAAACATTTTATGATTTAAAAATTCTTTTGATTCAGTTGGTCTTAAAACATATAAGTTGTCTTCTAGCTTAACTGAACATGTAGTCACACCATTTTTTAAATTTGAATTAAAAATAACAGAGTATGATTATTCAATTAAACAAGAAATAGAAATAAGATTCCTTTTCATCTTAGGAACAATGTATACATTTTCTAAAAACAAAAAAATATTTCCAAAAGATAACTTAGCAGCTCTCACTGCACGAGCTGAAATGATGTCTCTCGTTCCAACCTTGAGCGTCATTTCACCCTTTTCTAGCTATTGGGTGGAACTAATTCCCTGTAAAGAAGAAAAAACATGATTAGTGGCTCCTGAATTAAGTATCCAGGCATTATGGTCATTTTTCACTAAACAAGTTTCCAAGACTAGCAAATCATATTTATCTTCATTCTCTTTCTTTTCTCAGTAAGGTACTTGGGACAATTGTGTTTCCAGTGACCATCAACATTACAATGGAAGCATTTGCCCTTGCCTTTGCTAGTAGCGAGAGACTTCTCTTTCCTTTCTTTCTTTTTCTGGATCCTCTTAATACCAGAAGTCGAAGGAATAGACTTAGTTCCAGAGGATGAACCCTTATAGAATTTTTTGGAATGGGCAACATTTGTCTCTCCTTCTACTGGTCCCTTATCTTTCATAAGAGACTGAAAAGTTTGTAATTCATTCAGAAGGGTAGTTCGAAAACTCTTCAGAAGAGATTCCAGAAAAAATGACACATGACTCTGCTCGTCTATCACCATATCGTTCATTTCGACGACATTGAAATGGACCATTAGACCAAGAACATGTTCTCTCACTGACTGGCTCTCTTTCATGCGCACATTATAAATGTACTTGAAGGCCTTGTGTCGGGTTTAAGAGGACGGTTGTCCAAACATCTCCCGGAGGGACTCTATGATCTGACGTGGAGGCATCATGATCTCATGCTTCTTGGTAAGAACATTAGACAGACTTGCCAAGATGTAGACTCAGGCCTTATCATTGGCCTTTGTCCAACAGTCATAAGCATCTTTTAATGCTTGAGATGCATTTCGAGCGGGGACTGGAGGACTTTCCTCCATCAAGATAAACCGCAGATCATCGATAACCAGAATCATATTCAGGTTAGATTTCCACGTCGCATAGTTTTCACCTGTTAATTTCTCAATTTTAAGCAAAGATATGATTGTGAAAGACATGCTGAAACATATACCAATCAGTTGACCTTACTAGTTATCTTTGTCATAACCCATTACTTAATTATCCAATTAATTTAGCAAAACATATTTAATCAAAGAATCCTAATTAAACTATTGATTTTAGTTTTTGCAGCGATACTTCAAAGGTTTAGAGCAACAACCACCGAAGGGTGATCAGCCACTCCTCCTCTGAATTGAGACAATCTCAACCATTACTAATACTATAATAACTTTTATTCCTATAGTTTTTAACTACCGTTCTTTCGGTTAAGGATTCATTAACTAACTTAATTCATCCTGTAAAGTGTGACCCTCTCATTTTCAGATGCTAGAGGTATGCTTCAACATGCTACCGAAGGGAAAAAAACTGTTGAAGATTAACCTAAGAAACCCTATCCATTGCTGGAGTTGTGTTGTTCTGCTCCCTATGATGAGGCCCTCTGAAGGGATGGTCCTGTAAGATGACACGCAGGCAGGCCATAAGAATCTCATGGTGCAACCTAATGGAGGAGACTGTGGAATACGTTGACACGCATCCCTCTCCCACTTACTATGAATATATTCCCATTCACCTTGTTATTGACACATGCAAACACTCTCCGAAGGGAGGTCGCTCCCAGGGTGACACAAAGCCGAAAATGGGTTTCACGGTGTGAACTCTTAGGGACGTGAGAGATGAAATTTGATATATCATATATACCATCTTCCTCCCACTAAAGTATTCTAATATTTTATTAGGAATTTATTATACTTAGTTAAAACCTGGCTAATGAATTTATCTATGTCCTTTAGATTTTCTCAATATAACATTTATATTGAATAATTTGACAATACTTGATTTCATTTATTTGACCGTTCCCACTTTTCTATATTAGCCGTATTTGGCTATTCTTCAATATAAATAGGTTTATCGATTCTTAATGAAAGGTTCAAATCCATACACTCAAGAAGTATCTCCAGACTTTCCTTCCAAATCTTGAAGTTTGATCCATTCAACTTAGGGATTGAACTCAGATTTTCAGATATTTGAGTAGACCAACTGAAACAATAAACAACAAAACATATGCTCACAATTAAAATATAACAAAATAATTTCACATATGTGGTGGGCCCCTTTAACAAGATTTAACACAACATTGATGTCCAGCCTTTAGGCAAAAAACATCAACGGTAAATGGTACTCTCAACGTAGTAATCAAAGTAGTCAAGAAAATAATCTTTCTTTGGACCAACTATTTTTCACATGAGCAATCCTTATAATTGCCACATACTCATTACCACATGCATACCCACAATTTGGCCAAATAATTATCTTCCTTTGGGTCAATAATTATCTGCATAAATTCATGAATATACACATATTATATTTTAGAATCAAATTAATCTAGATAATAGAGGCTACTTTGGTAACATATTATTTTGACCAATCCAATCTAAAATATAAGACACAATAATATAATAATATTATTGTACAAAAATAAAGGAGGAAGAACACCAAATAGTCTTTACCAATATTCACTCAATAATTGCACACACAAAATACAATTAAAGCAATATAAACATGTGAATATCGCCAAACATCCTCAATCAAATTTAAATTTAAATTCACCACATTATCAATCAAATCTAAATTTAAATTCACCCAAAAATCAATCAAATTTAAATTTAAATTCGCCAAAAAATCTATCAAATTTAAATTTAAATTGATCACATTATCAATCAAATTTAAATTTAAATTCAATAGAAAGTCAACTAAATTTAAATTTAAATTTACCTAAAAATAAAATTTAAATTAAATTTACTAAAAAAATCAAATTTAAATTTAAATTTACCATATTATCAATCAATCTTGAATCCACAACATGATTAATCAAATTTAAACTTAAAATCACAACGTGATTAATCAAATTTAAACATAAATCCACAACATGACCAATTAATCTTGAATCCACAACCTGATTAATCAATTTTAACTTAAATCCACAAATGATTAATCAAAATTAAACCAGATTCACAATATAATTTAAATTCAAATACACAAACTTAATTTAAAAAAACTAGATTTAAATTTACTCAATTATCAACTATCAAGATCATGAACCACCGACAAGATCAAATAAGCAATATCAACAAAATTTCAATTGGTAATTGACTAATTTGATTCTCCAATCGATGTCCAGTTTATTAGCTTGTCGACCATCGACATTGAAGCCTTGCTTCTACCACAAATGAAAGAAACTTGCTGCCATGGAAAAAATTTTGGCAATTGTCGGTGATCACAACAATATGCATAAGCTGTGCATATATATATATATAATATATATATTATATATATATATATATATATATATATATATATATATATATATATATATATATATATATATGTATATATTTAATTCTTTTAATCACAATTTGTATTCATGCTTACTATTAATCAGAAAACAAAGTTTGTGTTCATGTTGGCTATTAATCACAACAGATTGCTAAAAGAACAAAAAAAAAAAAAAAAAAAAAAAAGAATAAAATCTAAACAATTGGTAACACGATTCAATTTATGGGCTATACTTTTAGGTGGTGTTCATGCCACAACAAAAATAATCTTTAAATTCTTTATAAAATCCAAAATTGAATTACAATACCAATGAAAAACGAATATAAACCAACAATCCAATATGAAATTCATGCTCTGATACCACTTGATAGCATAAATATTTAAATCTATATTAAATAGACTTAACCCTAGGATCATTCATGCTAAATTGTCAAGAATAAATAACATACCAGATTCCATTATGATTGATGATAGCTTCGGGATGTCGATGACTTTAAGATGTCTATAGTCTTCCGCAACCAAAAGTCCAAATGCCCTTAGTGGGATCTCTCTCTAGATAAGATTCAAGAAATACTTAGTGCTTATTGTTTTGGTATATTGGGAACCATAGCCCTAAGTTCTCTTTATACTAATTCAATTAGGGTTCTCATTAAAACCTAATTAACTAAAAATAGACTTTTACCCATTAACTCCATACTCAATTAGGAATTTAGGGTCTTAATTAACTAGATCACATAATAGGGTTCAATCTAATAAAATAACCCAATGTGATAAATTACTAATCCACATACATAACCTATACTTTAATTAAACATATTATTATTTAAATATGTCTAACATTGATTCTTTGTTATTGATTTGTGTGTTTAGGATTGTCAACCATAACTCTAGGGACCTCCAATCTTAGGAGGAATTTGAAAGACAAGGAGGCTATGGACTGGGCTTATCTCATCATGGCCTTAGCCTCGAGTTGGATGATCCTTGGATGTGTTGGTATTAGAATCACCCCCAAAGCCAATAGTCTTGCCCATTTGCTCAGCACCATTCCTACTTCTATTGCTACTCCTTACAAAGGTGGCATCTTCCAAATTGACATCACAATGCCAAGTTTCGTCTTATTACCCTATACTCTTCTTCTTCTTTCACTTACTCTTTCTTTCCTCACCTTAATTTGTATTAAGAGAGCTAACTAAAAGTTGGTTTTTTTTAAATTTTATTTGCTGTTACAACTGATTCTTTAGTTTTATATATTTTTGTTAATCAGTTGCTTGGTTTGTTTATTTTCTTTTTATAGTGAGTTCTCTATATAAGCTCACTGTGCTAGTCACTTTCATCATTGGATGAAAATGCATTTTGTGATCATATTCCCTGTTGTTAGAATTCTGTTTTGTTTAGAATTCCATTATGGTAATAAAGCTTGAAGTCTAAACAACTGATTTTTTCCCCTTCTGGTAGGTCACTTCAGTAATGGATACTCCCACTAGAGAGCATGTTGGGATTGATGCCCTAAATCTCATAGGGTTCTATAGTTTGTAAACACTTGTATGAACAAACATTTTGTGATTTATAATGTATGATATTTTATTCACTTCAGTCTATGAAATATGAGATATTTTAGTTTCATTAACCACAAACCAATAAATTAAGATCCATGGTTATCGTTGTAACTTAAGCATGTATGTGGAGCCATACAAGTGGATTGTGCTTTAAGTGATAACCTAAATGGTCTGTAGTATATGGATAAATGAGGGATACCTTATCCTTGTGACACTATGAGTTTTGCCCGCTTTGTAGGTGTTAGAAATGTTGTAAAGTGCTACAAATGATTTGATCCTGATCATTCATGTATTAGACATGCGAGCGGGATACTCTATACAAAAAAGTTTGTATAAGACCGGACCACGAAATGTTTAGTCTCGTTATATAACGGTGTTCATAATTGAGACTTTCATTTTACTAGGATGACCATAGATAACATGAACTTAATCTTGAGTGAGTTGTGAACTCCTACCTATGAGGGCGGTCCTTTGATTTGCATGGGTGAGAGTGGTCAGATTGCCAACTTAACAAGCCTACTGTTTTGGAGATTCGTTTGATTGGGGAGCTGGGAACTCAACTACATAAGATGGAATTCACTCCTTCCCCAAAGTAGGGGTAAGTAGATAAATTGCTCCCTTCAGGGTTGATTTCAGGGTTTGAACAATATGACGCCACACCTTTTCTTGGCCTGAGAAGGGTTTAGTCATAGTGGGATTATGATCTATTGTTTATTAGAGGAATCAGTGGTACTTAAGAAGTTAGATGTAACTACAGGAGCAAAACGGTAATTTGGCCCACCTGTACTTACAAGCGATTTGTGAAAAGTCATCGTACTACTGATTGGTTATATCCAATGGACATAGAAATATATCTGTAGTACGAAGAGTGCAATTGTCGATCTTTAGTGGAGTGTCTAGTAGTTAACGGATGATGAATATTGTGATTAAAGAGTTACATACTGTTGGAGCTTCAAACTACAAGTCCATGGATTCAAGTTGAGAATTAGTTTGAAATGTTCAAATTAATAAGAGAGAATTTGGTAATATATATGATATAATTAAATTAGTTCAATTATATATGCTATAATTGATTGATGTATTTGATACATTGTTTGATTGGAGGAATTAATATCAATATGATTTATATTAAATGCCATAAAAGAGAAAAAAGAACTATCGTTTATATGTTGCATATGATGCAATATTAAAACTATAGGTTATAAATATAATATGATAAGTTAGTTATTGTATTTATTTATAAGTTATTAATTACGAGATAATAAATTTTCTTTTTCTCCAATAACTGACCTTAGTGGGTGATTTTAGATGTTTTATGGCTAAATGGGATAAAGAAAAAAAAATAGTATTTCAGATTCATTTCATGCAACACAAAACAAGTAATCAAATTACTTTTGAGAGACTAAACGATCGTATCGAGTTCACTATACAATAGTGCCTTTTACTACACGATCGAGTATCAAGTCTATACGATAAACTTGTTCCTTTATACAATTGTTCATCGCATATTCGATCGTCTACTTCAATCCATCCCTCTATCCAAAATCATATAGAGCCCACAGCTCCTGGATTCTCACACTGAGAGTACCAAGGTAACCTTGTGGTGGTGTCGAGTTCTGTTTGAGGATCGAGGATTGAGTTTTACTCGCTGGTGATCGAGGAAGTTCCAATTGTTCGTTGCATTCGTGCTGATCGTTGCGTTTATGACTGATCGAGGGAAATACGCAAAGAAAAAGTTATTCAAAGGTATTATTTCCTCGATCATTTGTTTTTAATTTAAGGAGCAAGCTGTAACTTTTTTATTAGTGCATAATCGTGTCGGTATGATTGTAAATGTTTATGTTCTTTTACAATGGAGTTTGGAATCCGCTCACTGGTCCTCTAGTTTTAGAGTTCCTTCAGAGCAAGCTTCATCTGAAACAATATCTTCTCCAACTCCGTTCAAAGTTATCAATCCTAGAAGAAAGATTACAACTCTGAAACTGGATGAAAGCAATTTTTTATCCTAGAAACTTCAAAGTACAACGACTTTGAAAGGATATGGACTTGAACGATTCATCAACCAAGAAAGTACTGTCCCATCGAAGTTTATTTCAACTGAATCACCATCTTCTTCTACAAAAATACTAAATCCAGAGTATGATTTTTGGGTAAGGCAAGATAGTCTTATTGTTTCTTGGCTTCTTGGCCCAAGCTGATTCGTTGAAGGCAGCTGGTAGAAGAGTATCCCACGAAGACCATGTTATGCATATTTTAGCCGGATTGGGACCTGAATATGACTCTACAGTGCCAATAATCATATAAAAGGATGAATATCCTTTATTAGAAAGGGTTTACTCTCAATTACTTGCCCAAGAAAATCGAATTGAAAGACACAACTTGATTAATACAGATGGATCCATTCCTTCAGTCAATCTGACCATGCAAAATCAATCAAAACAACCTTCCTCTTCTTAGTTTCAATCCAAAAATAATGTTGATAGTAACAGACAAGGCAAGAACCAAAGTGGGAAGCAAAACAAACGGTTTTGGAATAATAATGGTAAACCTCAATGTCAAGTTTGTGGCAAGTTTGGACATACAGCCTTAAAGTGTTATCTTCTTCTTGAAAAATGGTTTCATGGACCAACTTCAAGTCACAATAGATAGAATGCTTCCTCGAATCATCAAGGACAGAATATAAGTTCTTCATGTGTGAATACTTTATCAGTGCAAAACGATCTCAACAGGGAAAATCAATGGTCTTCAGACTCTGGAGCTACTAATCATGTCACAAATGATGCATCAAATTTGACTTTTGGAACTGAATATCTTGGGGACAACAAGGTTGTTGTCGATAATGGTGCAGGTTTGAATGTCTCTCATATTGGGAACTCTTTTATGCAATCTCTTTTTCCTAATGCCTATTCGAATATTGTCTTACAGCTTATGAATCTTCTTCACGTGCCTAAAATAACCAAAAACCTTATAAGTATCAGTCAGTTTGCTAAAGACAATCATGTCTATTTTGAATTTCACTTTAATGTTTGCTTTGTGAAGGATCTCAATGGCCAAACTCTTCTCAAAGGCAATCTTATTGATGGACTCTATTGTTTTGCAATGGAAAAAGCTAATTCCCAAAGGATTTTCTCTAAGCATAAGCCAACACCAAAAGCTATTCCTCCAGTTCTCCATATATCAGTCACAATATGTAATGGCATTCAGTCCTCTGTTCTTCCTGTACTTGATTTATGGCATAATAGATTAGGTCATCCGAGTTTAAAAACTATCAAGCATGTTCTTCAATCTTGTACATTTCCTATTCCAATAAAAATACCTTCTCTGTTTGTCATGATTGTGTAATAGCTAAAAGTCATAATCTTCCATTTATTAATTATCAAACTACTTACTCAAAACCCCTACAATTAGTTGTAACGGATGTTTGGGGACCATCCTATCTAACTTCTAGGAATGGATTCAAATATTATATTAGTTTTGTTGATGCCTTTTTAAGATTTACACAAATTTATTTTCTTAGAACTAAAAATGAGGCTTTCAATGCATTCTTATCCTTTAAACAAACTATGGAAAAACTTTTAGGTAATTCCATACTTTGTCTTCAAACTGATGGAGAAGGTGAATTTTGTTCATTCATCCCTTATCTAAAATCTCAAGGTATTCAACATCGAATGACTTGTCCTTACACTTCTCAACAAAATGGTATGGTAGAGAGAAAACATAGACATATGGTAGAAACAGGTCTAGCCTTATTATCTCATTCATCTCTAAACCTTGACTTTTGGGATGATGCTTTTTCTACTACAGTGTATTTGATAAATAGACTTCATACAGTTGTCCATCATTGAGATCCTACAATCAACACAAGCTTGACCCTCGGTCTACTCCATGTATCTTCTTAGGATATAGTTTTAGTCACAAAGGATATAAATGCCTATCCCAATCAGAAAGAGTGTATATATCGAGGCATGTTATCTTTGATGAATCAAAATTTTCTGCTTCATCTTTTCTTCAAAACAGTACATCAGTGTCCTTTATACTTTCCATTTCTATAGGCTTTCCTATCCTACAACCCTATCAATCATCAGCTAGCCAGCCAAACATGTCAGCTATGTGTCTTGTTATCCATGACTTGACCAATCGTACTATTGGGCCTGCTTCTTGTTGAATGAATAAAACCGAACCCAAATGATGAATAATATGGCCCTTCTTGCTGATCCAATTTCGTGAGTTCAAATATTTTGCCCCAAAAAAATTTTGGTTTGGTAGAATACTTGGCTATCATTTGTCCACGAACTTCCAGCTGATGTGCTCCACGTGGTTTGCTCCACTAACCCTTACCTAATGGAAGTGAAAGAAAAATTATTCTGATGGGATGAATTTTTCAGAATTAATTTCTTTTCTCTCTCTCTCTCTCTCGTTCTCTCTTTTGATTTTGCAGAGCTTCTTCTAACCCTAATTTTTCTGTTTGTTTTGTGCGACTGCTTCAGTAAACGATCGATGATCAAAAGCATGCATCTTGTAGAAGAAAGAATGAAGAAGAGCGCTACACAACGATATACGTGGTTCAGAAAATGATGCATACATCCACGGGAAGGAGAAGAGATCTTTATTCAAGAGCTAAGTCACAACTTTTCTTTTTACAGATTTCAAGTTTTTTTGAAGCTATTGTAATTGTATGGTACGAAATTTGTAAATGATGAATACTTATACTATTTTCTGATACAAGTAGTTACAATAACAAACTGTAAAAAGTTAAACAAATGTGAATGACTATTGAATATGTTGAAT
This sequence comes from Benincasa hispida, assembly GCF_009727055.1. Lineage (NCBI taxonomy): Eukaryota > Viridiplantae > Streptophyta > Magnoliopsida > Cucurbitales > Cucurbitaceae > Benincasa > Benincasa hispida. The sequence goes on along the minus strand of NC_052350.1, from coordinate 2,330,602 downwards.
GTTTGAGCTAATTTTATTCAAATCTCCACCTTAAGCTTAACATGTAAGCTCTTCTCCTTCCAGATTTAACATGTCTTCACCTTTCTTCAGGAAGCTGGAAGCCAATCTGACCAAGACAGTTTGCTAGCTTGAGTTTGGACACAGGTTTGGTAAGCATGTCGGCTACATTTTCGGTGGTATGAACTTTAAGCACCTCGACTTATCCTTTCTCTATTTTGTCTCTTACAAAATGATATTTAATGTCTATGTGTTTGGTCCTTGAATGATACTGAGGGTTTCTAGATAGGTGAATGACACTTTTGTTATCACAGTAGATCTTTACTACTGTTTGATTAATACCAAAGTCTTTCATCAACCCCTTTAACCACAGTACTTCTTTTATTGCTTCTGATAAAGCCAAGTAGTCTGCTTCTGTGGTTGATAAAGCTGTGATTGATTGTAAATTTGCTTTCTAACACAACAAATTAGGACCAAATAAGAATAGATAACCTGTTAATGATCTTCTTTTGTCTTGGTCACCTGCAAAATCTGAATCAACATATCCATATAGCTATAAATTTGTTTCATTAATACTTTGATATGTTAATTTTGACTGTTTAGACCAAATTAGATATCTTAAAATCCATTTTGGTGCTTCCCAGTGTCTTTTCCTAGAGTTAGACATGTATCTACTGAAAAAACTAGTGTTGTATGATAGGTCTGGTCTAGTAGATATCATTAAGTACATTAGACTCCCTACTGCTTGATTGTATGGAATTGATTGCATTTGAGTCAAATGTTCTATGTCTGTTTCTTTTGGTGCGTTTTCAGAGGAAAGTTTTAAAATGACTAGCAATAGGTATAGTGACTGATTTTGCTAGACATATTAAATTTGTTAATTACTTTTTCACAGTAGCTTAGTTGGCTAATGGTTAGAGTTGAGGAAGCCCTGTCTTTTTGAATTTCAAGCCCAAGGATCTTTCTAGACTGACCTAAATCCTTCATGTCAAATTCTCTTTTTAGGAGATTTTTTACATGAATTAAATCCTTCTTAGATTTTTCTGCTAGTAGCATATCATCAACAACATAGAGTAGTAGATAGAATTTGTCTTTATAGGTAGATGAATTAATATAAGAACAAATATCATAGGAACTTCTTTGAAATCCAACTCTCTATGTAATCATTAAACCTTTTGTACCAGCATCTAGGGGATTGTTTAAGACTATAGATAGACTTATTTAGGAGACAGTATGGGTCTTCCTTCCCTCTTTCTTCAAACCCTTTAGGTTGAACTATATAGATAACCTCATCTAGATTTCCATGAAGGAAAGCAGTTTTAACATCTAGTTGATCTAGTTCAAGGTTGTACTGAGCAACTAGAGATAAAAGAAGTTTAATAGAGGTTTGTTTTAGTACCGGTGAAAAGATTTCAGAATAATCTATGCCTTCCCTCTGTGTAAACCCTTTAGCCACTAACCTTGCCTTGTACCTAGGTTTTTCTTCTTTGGTAGAGCCCTCATTTAGTTTATATATCCATTTAGAGGCTATAGGTTTGCATCCTTTAGGAAGAGGGGCTAGGATCCAAGTATTATTGACAGTGAGTGATTCCATTTCTTCACACATAGCTTGAATCCAAGACGCATTAGGACAATTTACTACCTCTTCAAAAGTGGTTGGTTCTTGGTCATTAGAAGCTATTGTGGCATTTAGGACTAGGTTCAAGTAATTAGTTTCAGTATACCTAGCTAGAGGAACTATCACTCTTCTTTGTCTATCCCTAGCCAAAGAATACTGACTTAGATCAGGTACAACTTCAGTATTCCCAGCATTCTCATTTAAGATTTCCTCTTCTTCTTCTTCAGTTTCAATAGGAAGGTTATGACTAGTGGAAGAATCTTTAGGTGTCTCCACCTCAATCCTAGCAGTATTAGGGCTATTAGGAACTTCATAAGTTGTCTTTTCTTTTTGCATAAACATCTCTTTTTCTTTGAAAGTGACATCCCTGCTTATGAAAAACCTTTTCTCAATAGAATTCCACATCTTAAAGCCTTTGACACCTTCTGAGAACCCAACAAACATACACTTGACTGCCCTAGACTTTAGTTTCCTCTGATTTTGGTGAATATAACCAACACATCTAAATACTCTTAGATTTTTTAGGTTAGGTAGATGTGTGGTCCATTTTTCTTCAGAAGTTAAAAGGTTTAGGGAGGAATGAGGACACCTATTTAAGGTGTACACAGTGTAGCTTGCTACCTCAGCCCAATATTTTTTTACTAAGGAGAGAAGACATCTAACCCTTTCCATGACTGTTCTATTTATTCTTTCAGCTACTCCATTCTATTGAGGAGTGAATCTAACAGTCCTATGCTTAGTTATTCCTGTTTCTTTACAGAATTTGTTAAACTCTTCACTACAAAATTCCAGTTCATTATCAATTCTTAGGTATTTAATTTCTTTAGAAGTTGGCTTCTCTTTCATGAGTTTTCATTCCTTAAATCTATGAAACACTTGGTCTGTAGTTTTAAGGAAGTAGACCCAACTTTTTCTAGATAAGTTATCAGTAAAAGAAAGTAAATACTTTGAGCCACTTAGGCTAGGTGTAGGAGCTGGACCCTATAGGTCAAATTGTATATAATATAGGATAGCTTTTGTGGTGTGTTGTGCTTTAGTGAAACTTTACCTTGTGGCTTTTCCTAAAACACAGTGTTCACAAAAGGTTAGATTTTCTGAAAGACCTTTAGGTAGAATTCCTTGTTTAGATAGGACTTCTAAGCCTTTAGCACTAATGTAAGATAATCTTTTATGCCATACATCAGCCTCTATGATCTCATTTGTGGTGGCAACATATGTCCCTGTCATCATTTCAACTCCTTTGACCACAAACAAGTCATCTTTTCCCCAACTAATATCACCTTAGAATCCTTTAGCATCTCAAGGGTTCCTCTTTTACCCCTGTACTCACACCCAATTGCATCTAGCATACCCAAGGAGATTAGATTTCTCTTAAGTAGTGGAACATATCTCACATTCCTAAGAAGTTTAATAGTTCCATCCTTAAGTTTCATGGAAATAGAGCCAATGCCTTCGATTCTACAGCCTTGGTTATTTCCTATATACACCATTTCTCCTCCAATTTCTTTAAAGGTGTTCAACCAAGGTCTCATTGAGGTCATGTGGTAGGTGCATCCAGAATCTAGGACTCAATCATGTTTTCCTAGAGGATTTACATGGTTGAATTTGTCTAAAGTTGAGGCTAAAGCATCTGAGTAGATAAAGAAGCCTTCTATAACAGATGCTTCGGGTTGTTTGCCTTTTGAGTCATTTTCTTTCTCTTGATTCTTTCTTTTTAGGATAAAACAGTCCTTAATTAAACGTCCTTTCTTTTTGCAATACTTATATTTTATTTTTTGTTTTGACTTATTATGATTTGAGTTATGTGGTTTTCTATCCTTTGAATGATTTTGTTTGAAGTTTCCTTTAGCAAATAACCCTTCACCACTAGGATGATCCTTTCTATCAATCTGTAACTTTCGCTCTCTGGTTCTTAGGGTTGAGATTATAGTGTCTGTGCTTATACTGTCCCTTCCATACTTTAGAGAATTTTTAATTTCTTTATAAGGTTCAGGCAAAGAGTTTAGAAGCACATAGGCCTCATTTTCATAACCAAGTTTTTCTCCTAGAGTTTTAAATTCAGCAACAATTTTCTTGAACTCATCTAAGTTATCAGTTAAAGTTTTAGATGAATCTATTTTAAATGTAAAGAATTTCTCCCTAAGATACATTTTACTAGGAAGATCTTTAGTAGCATATAACTCTTCTAGTTTAGTCCATATCCTATAGGTAGTTTCTTGATCTAAAACTTGTCTAAGAACACTGTCACTAACGTTTAGAACCAACGTACCATAGGCTACCAACTCCCAGTCTTCTTTTTCTTAGGCTATCACAGTGGTAGGGAGTGTTGATGGGTCAAAAAGGGCTCTGTGAGCTTTCTGCTGGCCGAGAATTACCTTGATTTTGGCCTTCCACAGGCCAAAGTCTCCTTTGCCATCGAATTTCTCCACTTCGAATCTTGCTACTGACATCTTTGGATAAAAAACTTGAATCTTCAAGAACTGCAATCTTGTAAGTCTTTTGCTCTGATACCACTTTGTTAGGCCTGCTTCTTGTTGAATGAATAAAACTGAGCCCAAATGATGAATAATATGGCCCTTCTTGCTGATCCAATTTCGTGAGTCCAAATATTTTTCCCCAAAAGAATTTTGATTTGGTAGAATACTTGGCTATCGTTTGTCCACGAACTTCCAGCTGATGTGTTCCATGTGGTTTGCTCTACTAACCCTTGTCTGATGAAAGTGAAAGAAAAATTATTCTGATGGGTTGAATTTTTCAGAATTAATTTCTTTTCTCTCTCTCTCGTTCTCTCTTTTGATTTTGCAAAGCTTCTTCTAACCTTAATTTTTCTGTTTGTTTTGTGCGACTGCTTGAGTAAACGATCGATGATCAAAAGCATGCAATCTTGTAGAAGAAAGAATGAAGAAGAGCACTACACAATGATATACGTGGTTCGGCAAATGATGCATACATCCACGGAAAGGAGAAGAGATCTTTATTCGAGAGCTAAGTCACAACTTTTCTTTTTACAGATTTCAAGTTTTCTTAAAGCTATTGTAATTGTATGCTACGAAATTTATAAATGATGAGTACTTATACTATTTTCTGATACAAGTAGTTACAATAATAAACTGTAAAAATTTAAAGAAATGTGAATGGTTGTTGAATATGTTGAATGTTTGAGCTTATTTTCTTCATGTACTTCAATAAATTCTGATTGCCCAGCGTCTAATGACCATCCTATTATCCAGTGTTCAAATGAAATACACAGTAGTCCCATGTCTGTGCCTTCAAATACTCCTCTTTCTTCTTCACCTAATGATGACAACCCTTTGCCAGAATCTTCTTCTCTACCTCCTGCTCAAAACTCATCTCCACATAGCCAACAATCCCCTTCGTTTGTTCCAAATGAAAATGAAAGATCATTCACTCATGTACCTCTATCGAGCTCTTCCTTAGTTGTTAATCAACATCCAATGGTCACACGGGGCAAGAATAGGATTCTTAAGCCCAAAATATTTGTTGTGGAGTATGTTGAAGAAGAGCCTCTAAATGTTAAAGAGGCATTAAAATGTTCTCATTGGGTTCAAGCTATGACAGAAGAATTTAAAGCCTTGATTGCTAATGACACATGGTCTTTGGAGTCTCAACCTTCTAATAAAAAGGTAATTGGATGCAAATGAGTTTTCAAAATCAAGAGAAATTTTGATGGCTCTATTGCTCGGCATAAAGCACGGTTAGTTGCTCAAGGATATAATCAAGTTGCTGATCTTATTTATACAGAAACGTTTAGTCCAGTTATAAAACCTATAACTATTAGGGTGTTGTTTACTCTTGCATTACACTATGGACGGAAATTGAAACAAGTTGATATTAACAATGTCTTTCTTCATGGTATACTAGAGGATGAAGTATGCCTGACTCAACCACTAGGAATGATTGATAAATCAGCCCCTACAAAGGTATGTAAACTCAAAAAAGCACTATATAGTCTAAAACAGGCTCTTCGTGCTTGGTTTGATCGGTTAACACCTTTTCTTCATCAGAAAGGGTTTAAAAATTCTAAAGCTGATTCTTCTCTGCTGATTTACAATGAAGATGGGGTGTTATGTTATATTCTCATATATGTTGATGATATTGTAATCACAGGGAGTTCATCATCTTTGATTGATAGATTGAATTTTGAATTAAACTACAAGTTTCCTCTCAAAGACTGGGTTTACTGAACTATTTTTTGGGAGTTGAGGTATCATATCCTGAGTGGTGGTTTGTTTCTGTCACAAAAGAAATATATATCAGATCTGTTATACAAAGCAAAGATGCAAGATGCAAAGTCTTAGCTACTCCAATCGTTAATGGGTCTGTTTTATCAGCATTTCATGGTGAAAGATTTGATGATGTAAGGTTGTATAAAAGCATAGTTGGAGCTTTGCAATATGTAACCTTAACAAGACCAAAAATCTCTTATAGTGTAAACAAAGTTTGTCAATTTATGCACTCTCCAAATTGTCTTCATTGGCAAGCTGTCAAGCGTATCCTAAAATACTTAACAGGAACAATTGATCATGAGCTATTGTTTAAGAAGCCAAAAGACTTGACTATTTTAGGCTTTGATGATGCTGATTGTGCCTCAAATTCAGATGACAGGAAATCAACATTTGGAGTTTGTGTATCCTTTGGAGGAAACTTGATTCAATGGGCTTCAAAGAAACAAACAATTATTTCCAGATCAAGTACAAAGACTCAATATAGAAGCTTGGCTCTTGCTTCATCAGAACTGGTGTGGTTATATTCATTATTCACAGATTTACATATTTGATTATCACAACCTCCAACTCTATGGTGTGATAATTTCAGTGTTGTTCACTTAAGTGCAAATTCAATTCTTCATGTTCATACAAAACATGTTGAAATAGACATTTACTTTGGTCAAGATCTTGTGCAATAAAAGAATATTAGAGTTCAACATCTTTCAGCTAGTGCTCAAATTGCAGATGTCTTCACTAAACTTTTATCTCCTACATCCTTTCTTCCGTTAAGAAACAAGTTCAATGTGTGTTCCTCCCAACACATGGACTTGAGGGGGTATTAAGAGAGCTCACTAAAAGTTGGGTTTTCTGTATTTTATTTGCTATTACAATTGATTTATTAGTTTTACATTTTCTGTTATTCAGTTGCTTGGTTTGTTTATTTTCTTTTCACGGTGAGTTCTCTGTATAAGCTCACTGTATTGGTCACTTTCATCAATAAAATGCATTGATTAATCAGATTGCCATTAAGGTTACACGTTACTTTTGTAGCTTATAATAAATAATCTACGTTGTTGTCTTTGAGGCATTAGGTCTCGAATCTTTTATGTTTAAAATTGCCATTGACAACGATTTGGAGGATAGGGGGATTTCTGCTAAAAATTGCCATTGACGAGTTCTCTATTTTTTATGTTTGAAAATATGTTTGGAAGTTTCTTTTCTAGTTCTTTTTTAAAATTCAAGTTTTATTCCCAAAGAAACTATATTATATGAGCCCTTATTTTTAAAAGAAACATATGTACTAAGTTTTTTTTTTTTTTTTTGGTTAAGTTTTACAATTTTCTTTTTTGGGTTTTTTTTTTTTAAAAAAATAAAATTGTATTCTATGTTCTTATTTAATTTTTTTAAAAAAATGAAAATATGTTTTCAGATTTAAATTAGTTGGTCAATTAAATTAAACAAATTCAATAAAATGTTTTCCCTATTGAATAATTTATTTCCCTTTTAAAAACTTTTTAAAATTAGATAGTCAATTATTTATGGTCAATAGTGATCTGATTTCAATTTTGTATTATTTCAGCTCTGATTTGTTTAGTTTCACACAAAACACATTGTCTTGTCAATTAAAAAAGAATTTATTTATGATTAAAAACAATATCTCTAATCTTTGTTCTTATGTATGCTTTTATTTTTAAAATTAGTTAAGATTCATTTTAACATCTTTCTTACCATTTTATTTCATTTAGTTAGCTTTAATTATGGTCTAGTCTTCTCGAAAAAATGTCTTTAAAGTTGTATTTTTCAGGTCTAATTTATTGGTTTATGATTTTTAGAAAACAAAAAATAAAAAATAATTGAAAAACTTTCTATAGAAAAATAAGGGGAAACTATTTACATGAAATAGAAAAGTTATTTTTTTTATAGAGTCTGATAAAAGTTTATTAATATCTATGATAGAAGTTTATCGGTATCAATATATATATATTTTTTTTTTTTGCTATTTCGGTAAATAGTTTGACATTTTTTTTATCTATGAAAATTTTCAATGGGAATGAATTTTGTATTTAAAAACAAAGAACAGTTATTAAGCGTATATGGCTTTTTTAATATATAATTAAAAAAACGAAAAGGGAAAAATAGAAATGGTTGGGAAACGAGTTCAAAATGTTCAATTTCAATTTATGTTTTATTTTCATAAAATGAAAAATATGATAGGTGAAGTAAAATGTTATGCATGTATGATTTTTTTTTTTTTCTTTTTAGTTCAAAGGGTTGTTTTTAAATATAGAAAAATAAACTAAAATATTTACAAAATATAACAAAATTTTAGAACTATCAATGATAGACACTGCTATCAGTGTTGATATTGATAGACACTAATAGAGTTTGATAGTTTTAAAATTTTGTTATATCTTATAAATATTTTCAACAATTTTACCATTTAAAATAATTTCCACATACTACAAGATTTTGGGAAAGAATGGAGAGATGAGAAGGAAAGGAGTGAAAATGGAAGAATGAAAGGCCAAAGTAGTCCACCCCAATTTGAAAAGGTAAAAGCAAAATGAAACCCTAAAATGATCGTTGCCATTTTGTTTCTCTCTCTATCGCTCCAATAGTGCAGTCGACTGCCTGCCGTCTCCATCTCCATCTCCATCTCCCTTATCCCCTTCAAGCATTATTTTTGTGCGTTTTAATTTAATAATTTGATTGTTTGGTGTGTATTCTTCTTACTAATATTGCATTTAGGGAAATTACTCGAGCAGCCTTTTGCCTTTCGTTTTGAATTTGTCCAACACTTCAATGGAAATGATTTATAGTACTAGAGGGAATTTGAAGAATCCTTTTGGAAACTAAAAAATGGTCCAAATCATAAGAATATAAATCCAATTACTTAATCTTTGAGAGAAGTTCGTGGTCAACAATTTTTAGTGGGTAAGGAAAATGGAAGTTCAGAACTGCACCTAATCATTATCCATTTTTTCTTTGAAAAAAATTGGATACAACTGGACTGCTTCCATCTATTATGCAACCGCCAATAAGTATGTGCCAATTTTTTTTTTTTTTAAATGATTCTAAATACATATCATAGATTGAATATGATAATGTTGGAAAGATAACTAAAAAATCAATATTAAATATTTCTAAAAATCAAAGAATAAGAATATAAAAATAATATTAACTAAAAAACGAAAAAATAAGTAAACTTTAACTAAAACCAATTTCTTTTTATTATTTTATTTATTTTGGATTAGATTTGATTATTCTTTTAATTTTAAATTTTAATTTAAACCTATTTTTTCATGATAATCTTATCTATATTGTTTTTTTAAAAAATTTATTTGTGTGAGGTGATTATCATTTTATAATCAAACTTTAATCTTAAATAAAATATTATTTTTCTATTTTTGTACAAATTTTCGTGATTTTTTTTGTAGTTAAAAAAATGATGATTTAATTATCTTCTTAATTTTAATTTTTAAGATTTTAATTCTAGAAAAATATTATTATTTCTATTTGTAACAACCTGACTTTTCGAGTACTTAGACAAGTGTCGTTACAATATAATGCACATTTTCATTCATACATTTTGACCGTCATAACGTAAATGCAGTGGAAACATAAACAACCATTCTAAACTAAAATATTAATTTAATAATAAATCCAATAACCAAAACATTTAGTTGTGATCCAAATAAAACGTCTACAAAGAAAATGACTCAAAGAAAATCAGTGAAAACATGTCATCTGACAACATACACAAATGAAAGGAACAAAAAAAAAAAAAAAAAAACAAAACAAAACATGTGCAGAAGCATTTTCTAATGTCCCTGTATAGCTCTATCATGGGTCCCTTTTGTCCCTTGTCAGTCCATTTCATTTCCTGAAAGAAAAACATAAAAGAGGAACGGATGAGTATAATAATACCCAGTAAGTGACCTGCTACCGGGCCCTCTAGGTTACCTGTTAGCTAGTTTATCTAGGTACTGGCGTACACCCATATCATTTCAGTCTTAGTGATCCTGAAGGGGTCACCTATTAGTCATAAATGTGATCCCAAAGGAACACCATCAGTCATAGTGTGTAACTCGAAGGTACACAAATTAGTCATAAACATGAACCAAAAGGAACATGCATTAGTCCTACTATGTAACCTGAAGGTATATGTGTAGACTTGCCTAGATAAGAAAACCTAACAAGAACTCTATAACATAGCATGCATCAGTTTTCATATAACTCTTGTATCATATTTTACCATCATTTATCTATGAGATGAAATTTGCAGTATATCCTCAGTCAATAGTACATTCATCATGGTCAAACAGTCCAATCCAATTAGTCAATGCTATTAAATCATGTAGTTAGATCTGTCATAACTTATCAGTCCAAATGATCTAAAATAATCGGTCAAGTCAGTCTTAACAGTCTTAAGAAACAATCCAAGTAATCTTAAGTAAAAAGTCTAAATGGTAGGGACGACTAGTTCGAAATCGAACCAGTAGAAATTCACTTACCTTGATATTGAGTCCAAACCGACACCCGAACTTGGTTACCGGAACAAAAATTCGAATAGAATCCTACAATACAAACCCACACTTAAATCCAACCATTTACAGCATTGATTTGTTTATGAATTCATTTTTTACAACAAAAAAAAAAAAAAAAAAAATTGCGCGGATCCAAAAATCACTTTCTAATTGCACGGATCCACAAATCACTTCAAACTTTTTGAAAACTATAGATTCTAAAAAAAAAAACCCAAATTTGATCCTTAAACTATGTCGAACAACGACTTTAACCACCTCCAAACCTCGATTTCTAACTTGAAAAATGAAAACAAAACAAGCTTCAAGCCAAAACTTGAATGGGTAAAGGAGATCTTCAAGAAAGACCCTCATAAACCATCAAATAAATCAGTCCTTACCCCAAAACACACATATCTGACAAGACTCAGAGGCCAGAAGAACCAGATCGACGTGTGGCTATCCAAAGGCGCGAACGACAACCTACGAACTGGCGGACAAAACGGAGCAGAGATAGGCATAGCTAATTGCAGGCGACGAGGATTAGGACGCTCGGATTTGGGCAAGAAAATGAACGATGAAGCTAAGGAACTCCGATGGCGTGCGACAACAACGCTCGACAAGGCTAATGACCGATGCGCGACTTAAAGAAACTCGATTGTTGGTCTGAAGTTGAGATGCTGGCAGCTAGGGCTTCGGACGTCGGTGGCATTAGACGACCACTTCCCTTCGGTGGCGGTGCTAGGTTTGAGGGGGGAGGGGCTCTAGCGTTAGAAACAGAAGGGAAGAAGAAAGGGAAATTTGTACGGATGACCCAATTTTTGGGTCCAAAGTGTCAAATGACCTATTTTTAAAAAATAATGTCAATTGCCCCTCTGCTAACATCATCGTCATACCAAATTATGTAAATTTCCCTTACACCAGCCACACAAGGTAAATCTCACTCTCGTTTGATTAAACGCTCTCGCTCTTGCTTGAAATTCCCGATTTGATGTGATTGCTCATCAGTGTACGAATGATTTGACAATTTTCACGATGGAAGCCTCAAATCAAATCAAGAATACCTAAACACAATACAACGGCGATTTCTTTAAACTCTCAACTTCATTTCAAAGGTGATTACTTCTCTCGTTTTCGATGGTGTTTTGTTGAACGGAGATTTTTCGAACGGGGGTTTTCAAAACTAGGCTTTTTCAGAACGGAACAACTTTTTTAGAAATGCGTTTCATTATTTTGGGTCTGTTTAATTATTTTTGCTGTGTTATTTCTGGAAATGTAGCACTACAAAATTTTGTATTTGAAGAAAGTAAGAAAGAGGAAGAGTAAGAGAGAGCAAGAGTAAGAGAGATTAAGAGAGAGCAAGAGAGAGCGAGATTACGAGAGAGAGCGAGATTTTAAGAGAGAGTGAGATTTTGAGAGAGCAAGATTACTAGAGAGAGCGAGATTTTGAGAGAGAGCGAGATTGAGAGTGAGAGTACACTTCAATTGCTTGTACAACTTAATGATAAATGTTCTCTTACTTTGTAGAATGACAGAAAAGTGTCTACTTATTCGATATGAAGGTGATTGGGATGAGAATAAAAGTTCGTATATTGGGGAACAGTTGACAGGAATCATTGTGCCTTATACATTGAAGTATAAAAAACTTAAATCTTGAATTTACAAGGTTACAAATGTTAGTTCTTCAGAGTTTGATCTTATACTGAAAGTTAAATATGAGCTTGAATTTGAAGCCCCTCCACAATGCATAAGAAATGATAATGATGTTCGCTTCCTTCTTTTGCGAGAAGAGCTTAGTAGACTTCAGATAGCTGTAACGTTGAAATCTAATCAGGACGAAAATATTGGAATAGGGTTTAGAAATGTGAGTTATGATGATACGGCTATGGACAGACAATACGAGGAATCATATCAGTTTCGTCAGGAAGAAGATGATATTCCATTGTCTAATAACACTGTACCATCAACATTATCGCTAGACAAAAACCGTACTAATCCAGCAAGATTGAATTCAGAATTGGGTGGTACTTCAGTTGTTGGTAATGAGAGACCATCTAGATTCGATTATATGGATTGTGGTCCTTCAGGGGATGTGAATGAGTAACTAGCAGGATTGAATGTAATTGATCGTGATCATGGAGATGTGCGTCATTCTACAGCAGCTTCAATGATTCCACTATCTGTGTCTTCAAGTCATAGGATAGAGTTGATTATGTCTGGCACCTCTTCATCTGGGACAGAGGATGTTGAAGTTGGTCGACTATTTTTTAGCAAAAAGGACTTGAAAATAAGATTATCTATTCTGTCCATCAATAAAAAATTTGAATTTAAGATCAGGAAATCAACCAAATCTTTGTTCACTGTCAAATATATTGGGGAAAAATGTAAGTGGAGCCTTCATGCAGTCAAAATGGAAGGGTTTGATATATTCAAAATCACAAAGTACTGCAATTCGCATACATGTTCCATTGGAATTCTGAATCACGACCATAGACAAGCAACTGCTACGGTTGTTGGTCAGTTCATTAGAGATTAGCTCATGAGAATAAGACGTATTTATAAACCTTGTCATATCGTTGAGGATATGAGGAGAGATTATGGCGTGAACATAAGTTATGATAAAGTGTGGTGTACAAAGGAAGCCGCATATGATCTCACTAGAGGTACTCCAGAATACTCATACTCCATACTACATGTTTATGGAGAAGCGTTAAAAATAGAGAATTCGAGTACAGTATTTGAGATTGAACTTGAAGATAAGGTGCATTTCAAGTATATGTTTATGGCATTAGGGCCTTGTATTAGAGGTTTTGTAAGCTGTCGGCCTTGTATTATTGTTGATGGGTCACATTTGAAAGTAAAATACAAAGGCACCATGTTGGTTGCGGTTTCTATGGACGGGAACAATCGTTTATACCCACTAGCATATGCAATAGTGGACAATGAAACCGATCGATCATGGAAATGGTTTATGTCAAACCTGAAATGTAGTATCGGAGAATCCGATAATCTTGTGTTGGTGTCTGATCGAATGGTATCTATCGGCAATGTTATTCGTGCATTTTTTCCCACGACATTTCATGGATTGTGCACATGGCATATAGAGCAAAATCGGGTTACAAACTTTAAGGATAACACAGTTGTTGGGATATTTAGAGATGCAGCAAAGGCATTTCGCATGACAGAGTTCCAAACAAAATAGGACGAACTCCATAGTTTTCGAGATGGTGCTGTCACAAAATATTTGGAAGGCATCGGTCTTCAAAGGTGGGCACGGGTTTATCAAATAGAACGAAGATATGATAACATGACATCTAATAGTGCAGAGTGTTTCAATTCGTTAACTAAAGAGTATCGACTATTGCCTATAGTATGCTTGATTGAACATGTTAGAGGAATACTCCAATCATGGTTTTACGAACGGAAGAATTACTGGGCATCTCGAATAACATTGCACTCTGACTATTGTGAAACCCGATTGGCAAGTGAGGCCAATAAGCGCAGACGATATCGAGTTGAGCCTATTGATTGTTATCGGGTACACATGCGAGATAATCGATTGGACGATATTGTCAATCTTCACACGAAGGAATGCACGTATAAGGAATTCGACTTACTTGGTATCCCGTGTTTGAATGCAATTGTTGCTGCCAATGAACGAAATATACCCATCCACAGTCTTTGCAGTCAATTTTATATAGTGGACTCTCTAATGACTGCGTATGCGAAGCCTATAAATCCATTTGGCCACATATCTTAATGAAAGAGACCTCCTGAATATGTAGAAAAGATTATCCTTCCTCCAAAGTTTGTGGCACAAGTCGGGTGACGGAGAGTGAGAAGAATACCATCTAGAGGAGAATTTCGCAAACAAATGAAATGTGGTCGGTGTGGGAATTATGGGCATAACTGCCAAAATTGTACCGAACTGCTTACAACCTTGCGACGTGCTGAAAATGCTAGAGACCGTGACACAAACACCCTTCATCTAGTTTAGTTTGTAACTAACTTGTAACATTTCATTTTTTATAAATACCATAGATCAGTTTTTCATACGTCATACTTGTAACATACTTCATACTTTTTCATACTTCATACGTGTAACACTTCATACTTCATGCTTCATGTTGTAAACAAAAAATAATAACAAGGTGGAGTATTTCTATTATAGCTATCTTCTTACTCTCTCCATCTTCATACTCTCTCAATCTTCATACTTGTAACAAAAAGCAATAACTTCATACTCTCTCAATGTTCATACTTGTAACAAGAAACAATAACTTCATACTCTCTCAATCTTCATACTTGTAACAAAAAACAATAACTTCATACTCTCTCAATCTCGCCCTCTCACAAAATCTCGCTCTCTCAATCTCACTCTCTCTCAAAATATCGCTCTCTCAATCTCAAAATCTTGCTCTCTCAATGTTTGAGCTTTGAACCTTGAACCAAATAATGTTATACATACCATTGATACAATGAAAAGAGCGGTAGCTCAATTATACATGTTTTGATAAAATTATGATATTGAACTTTGAACTTTGAACTTTGAACTTTAAACTTACATAAAAAAAAATACATGTTCAATTATACAATGAAAAGAGCAGTAGCTCCATTATACATAAAAAATAAATGTTTTTACATACATAAAAAATACATGTTCTATACACATAAAAAATATGGAGCATTTGCTCATAGTTGACACGCTAACTGCATCCTATATTCATTAATCTTCTCTTGAGTGATTACGAACAGATCAGCACCAGTCACCAGGTTTTCTAGTAATTTGATTGGGAAGATGCCACAATCAAGCGACCTGTGTTGTATGTCGACGTTCATAGGTCGCGAGATTTTCCAACGGACTGTGGATAGGTCTGACTTTGAACGATCCACGTCACAGTAGTGAAGTAGGGATGGTACTGTGACAGTCAATGGCTCTAACTAATTCACCAGCTTTGTCATTGGTGTGTATGATGGAAGTGAATCGAACACGAATATGTGGCCTCTGTTAATGTCCATTGCAAGGACAATCCAGTGGTAACTGATATTCATCATCGTATAAATGAAATCCACATCTGCCCATTTAACATCAAATTTACCAGTGATGTAGTCCTTATATGTGTCTTCATCTTCCTATGCTAGAGCAGCCTCCAGAAGTGTCTTATTCTTTATTTGTTTAAATAACCCACCACAAGAATTAAAGTTGTAAGAGTTAAACAACATGCAGTGGAAGTATCAAGGATCTATAAGCATTCTAATTCACTAATTTTGGCAAAAACTAAAGCATGCTCTTCATAAAAAATGGGTTTTCCGAACATATCTTTGATGAACTCTCCAAGAACACGTTTATTCAGCTGCTGTTTTCACTTGATATCAATGTGAACCACCTAAAAGCCTTCCATACTATGCTCTTGGAGTTTTAGGCAGAGTTGTGGGACTTAAGAACAACTTGAAGATGTGGAGAAATAAGAAAAGCTCACAGCAGCAAGTTAAAGAAGACAGTCTCTTCTTCACCGAAATTTCTCTCAAAATTTTGTATTCTTCTTCCTTCTCCAACAACTCCAATATTCTTTATATATTAAAATGAACATGCAAAGAGATGGAGTGCATGGCTTGCAGCTCATGCTTGGAGAATCAAAGTAGAGAAGAAAATGCTTTGTGTGTGAGCATAAAGATGATGATAATGGAGAAAACTCTTTTTCCACTTTGTGCAATCCATGAAAAACGTTTTTTCATTTTTCTTTTTAAAACAAAAAATGACTTTTAAATCATTTTAATTTAAAATTTTATTTTCTTAAACTAATTTTTGCACAATAATCATATTTAAATATTTATTCTCTTGTTCTATTTAATTTGAATATTTCAAATTAATTTCTCAAGCTACCCTAAAGCTTACCCATTTATGAGTTAGTAGGGAGACCTCGCGGACCTATAGATCATGGGCTTCAACGATCCGAGATTAATCGGCTAAACTCATTAGACCGATCTAACCCCCATTCGTTAACTAATAGGTGATTCTACTAAACTCATACCCACGTGTGTCATGTGGATATCCAACTACGAGTAAGTGCCTTTAACAACTTAACTCTTATCAACATGGGTTTCCCATTGCGTTGACAGTGGAGTTGTTATTCTCAAAATTTTTCCTTTTTTTTTTTTCTCAAATAACAAGGTCAAAAATAAATACCTCACCCCCAAATTTAAAATGTGGCAATGTCCTCATTGCTAAAAGATTGAGATAAGTCATGCGATGTTCATAGAAAACTTCGTAAAGAGAGTTTGAAAGAAAGCGAGTAAACCTCTAACTTCTAGAAATATTTTATGAGGTGACTATCTTAAAGTTAAGTTGACTCTAGTATATAGGAAAGACATAGAAGCATATTTTTCATCATTGAAATCATAATTGGCAAGGAGACAGAATGCGGTAATTTACTAAATTTATCTATGTCAAATGATTACGGTAATCAAAGAGGATGCAGTGATAAAATTTTTAAAAACTAACATGCGATGTGATGGCGCAAAATTTGAAATAGAGATAAGGAAGAATACACCCCCAAATTTGCATTGTCGCCCGCATTATGTATTGATGCATCCATCTTTGCGGTGATTTCTCTTATTTGGTTTGCGGTGACGGAATAAGATAAGTGGCTTCTTCGTGTAACATCTCCGCAATCCAGCGCCTCAATCGTTTGCAAGAAAAATAGAAAGAGGGTCAAATTATTTTAAACAAAACAAAATTCGCTTATTCGCAATCTTTTTTTTTTTTTTTTTTTTTTTTAGGAAGTAGAAGAGTAAGAATAGATAAAGACTGAAAAGATATAGTGAATTGAAAATTCTAGTAGTAGAGAAAACTTGAAGATTCCATGATTCCCAAAACTTGCGTCCCTGATGGAGTTGAGTCATATAATAACTCAAAGATCATTATTCCAGGTGGTTTGTTCACGTCCTGGTGGCTTTCTCTCTTTTCTTTGTCCTCTAGGATCTTTAACTGCCTTAACCGTAGTTTTCCCCATATGTTCATTACAATTCCCCCTTGCGCACATCATCATTTGAACTCGACTGATCGAAAGGAATGGTCGTCCCAATATGATGGGTGCATTTTTTGTCTGCTTATAATCCAAAATGGAGGAAGTCCTGTCGGCAATGATGATTTACCGATTGAGATTGCGGCATTTTTCAACTCTCCTTCAGGGTGTATACAAGATCTGTTCGCGAGCAGGAGAGTTTCCTTTGTGGGCGTAAGTGTGTCGGCATACTTGTTTGAAGATTGATAACGGCATTATGTTTATACTTGCCCCAAGATCGCATAGTGCTTGGCCACTATAGGTCCCTCCAATAGAGCATGGTATAGTGAAGATTCCTGAGTCGCCCATTTTAGGTGGGATCATAGCATTTACACTGCAGCCACTATTGCGATCTTTTCTTCCTCATTTTGTTCCTCTTTCAATCTTTGCAGAGTTGCTGGTAGTTGGACTCTTCTATCTCAAGATCTAAAGGCTTAAGGGTGGACGTAACTTTAGGGTCTATTTCCCTCGGGCTTCTCTAAACTATAGGTCAACGGGTCTTCGGTTGTCACCGCATTCAAGTTGGTCGTAATGGGCTTCTCTCTTACTTCCGCAGTCATGTTGTCATTAAGCAAGGAGACTGCTAAGCATTGTTCCTTCCCGTTATCCCCAACATTGACAAGGAGCTTAATTGAGCTCTGCAATACTCCTTACGGTTTATTTTTCAGCTCGCTCGCAATTTATCCCATTTGAATTTCGAGATTTCTAATGGATGTAGCTTGATTCTAAAGCACTGATTCGTTTTTCTCAATGTATTGCTTCAACAAGCTCTCTAAGGATGAAGATTGCGATGGTTGTGAGCTGCTAGCTTGGCTATGCGCTGGACCGTTGTTTTGCAGGAAAAATCTAGGTGGCCCTCCTTTTTGTGTCACAAGTTGAAATCTTTGTTGTTGATTTTTTTCACGCAAAATTTGGGTGGTTTCGTCACCCGGGGTTATATGTATCGGAATAGAGATTATTTCTCATGAAGCATACCGACTGCGGGTTTGTTGGGCATTCTTCCATCGGTTGAGCATCTCCGCAAATGACACAACTTGCGGTTGCTTGAGTAATTGTGCTGACCTGCCCTTTCTTCGCTCCCGTATTATTAATTGTGATGCCTTGTATCAAACTCATCATCGCAGTCAGGGATGCGATGGCTCCATTGTTTGCGTCATTATCTTTAATTCTTAATCTTTGATCGCTTTCCCGCCAATCCTCATGATTTTTGGAAATGCGATCAAGTATACTTTTTGTCTCCACATATGTTTTGTCGAGCAAACCACCAGCGGCTGTTGCATTGGCAGTGATCTGCGAAGAAGGATTCAATCCTTGGTAGAAAATCTCCATTTGCAGGTAGTCTGGTAAGCCATTATATGGATAGTCTCTTACCAGCCTCTTGAACCTCACCCAGGCATCACTGAGCGATTCGTCATCTTCTTGCTAAAAATTTGTTATTAATTTCCATCTCCTAGTATTCTCAGTTGGTGGGAAATACTTCTTCATAAACTTTTCCACCACATGTTCCCACGAAGTTATCTCCCCTAGTTCGAGAGAATATGCCCATTTTCTTGCTTGATCGCATAAGGAAAATGGGAACAGAGTGATTCAAACTTCCTCAGTGGAGATATTTGGGAACACAAAAGTTTTGCCGATTTCTATGAAGTTCCGGAGGTGGACGTGCTGGTCTTCGCCATGCCTTCCTCTAAACTGCCCAGCAGCCTGGATCATTTGCAACTTACCGGCTTCATTTCAAACCTCGATCCATCTAATGCCGGCCTCATGATTCCTAGAAAGAAATCGTAGAGGTTAGGTGACGCATAGTCCCAAATAGGTCTATTGCGATCATTCGCCAAAAGGATAGGGTTGGCCATTATATTATTTGCGTTAACGGTCCTTGCTTCTGGTTGCTCCGCCATTCTTGGTGTTCTCTCTTGTTGTTGGCAGTTGTCTCTCAGTCTGCGTCTGAATGTCCTCTCAATCTCTGGGTCTAATTCGCCAGAGATTCAAAATCTGTAAAGAAATCAGAAAAATTACAATTAACACACTATTTTGCAGAAGTCCCTGGCAACGACGCCAAAAACTTGATGCTCGATTTTATGAAGTCAAATTATGGATGATATGCGATGGTGAAATTGCATTGTGCACTCAAGTTTCCTTAGCGAAATCTAAGTGTAAATTCCACTAAGTTTCCTAATAAGTCCAGGGTCGAACTCAAGGACTTGTGAAAACAGGTTACGTTGGTAATTTTTATGAAAACTTTGTGGTAACCGGATAAATAAATAAATTGTTGGGATTGGTGTTTGTGTTAATGAAAAACAAACAAATGTGGCGGAGTTTGAAAAGAGTTGAGTAAACGGGAAATGCAATGAGTATACGGTGAACGGGTTGAGAAAAGTTTTGGCTAACACTTCCTAAGATGTGTTCATGCTATGCGATCATGCAACATGCATACAATAGTAAACCACCTCTCGGTGCAAATGCCACAGCTTCTAAGGCTAGAACATATGTGATATATGTGCTAAGTCTATAGAACCTACACATAAGCCCCTATTCTTATTTATGCGATGATAAAATGACACACATACAAATAAGGTGACCACATAATATCATTCCCATATCTAGGATGCATGTGATGCAGGTTGACAAACAGAGCTTATCTCTAAGTCCCTATCTCTTGTTTATGCAATTCTAATCTTGCTCTCTCGAGTCCAGATTCTAACCTAGCTCTCTCGAGTCATTAGGTTCTTTCTTTAGACTCTCTCTCGAGTAGCTCTAAAGGGTATTTGGCACAACATAAAACAAGACAATCGCAAGCAATGAACTTCCTAAGTCATGTTAGTTTAGTTCATCTCAACTCATTCGACTAGTTTAGCTACTCATGCGTGCTAAGAGAGTGAACAGATGTAGAAATAGAACTTCCATTGTATAAATATAAAGATGAAGTACAAAATAACAATGCAAGTATAGAATAAAGGGCCTGGTAGTAATCTCTTGCTGCCCAGGCTTTTACACTATTTTTCTACTGTGTTCAAAAAATAATCTCGCTCTCGTGAGAGTCGGCCCGCTCTCTACTTCTATTCCTTAAGGTTCTCTCTCGAGTTTCCCTGAGCGATCTCCGGCGTCACCACTCTTCTCTTACTCTGCCTTAAAACGAAAGGAAAACTATGAACAAAGACAAGCTGAGCTTTCAAATTCGTAAACTCGTGAACTGATTAACTGATTAGCCCCTTTTCTAAATGATGCCCTTGGTATTTATAGAACATCCAGGGTGAAAGGCGGCTTCTCTCTCCGGATTGTACAGATGGGATGGCTTTAATTTCTGACTAATGCGTCGAATATTTGTCACCGAAAAGTTGGATGTACTTGTGATCGTTATCGGTTGTCAACTTAATTCGGATTCGACTGTCATCAGCTTTACGTCCTATCGCGATTAATTAGCCTTTCATCCAGATATGCCCACCATGTTGCGCTGACCAAGTTGTGGCAATCCTTCTCGGATGAATATTTGCGAACACGAACACTGCAAAGCCTGGCGGTAATGCTGTGCTCAACCAATGATTTTCTATGATCGCAATTTCTGCCTTGCGTCATCGCATATTCTGCACAAAAATACAAAAATCAACTATTCTAATGCGATGAACGCATGCGACCACAATATTATGAATCTGATACTTTTTGGACGCAATTTAACATGTTTTATCAACGCAAGCCAGCATTGTTTAAGAACTTAGTACTATGATAACATGCATTTCTACCCGTTATCAATATGCTGCTAAGGTCGATCGTGTAATGCCTGGAGATAATCATCTAGTGTCATCGCCTTGGGTTGAAAGGAAGTACACGATCGCATAGTGTTTGCTGGAAACTAGACGATCGTTTAGCTCTATCGCATAGGACTAGACGATCGTTTAGTTCCATCACAGTTTAATCATTTAGCTCCATCGCATAGTACAAAGCGATCGCATAACACCATCGCCCAGCGCATTCAAGTCATCATTTATATCCGCCGCAGCTAAACGATCGCATAGCTCCATCGTATAGAACATCATCGCATCGCATAGCATTTATCTACACGATCGCTTAGCTCTGCGACCAAACGATCGCTCAGTGCTATCGCGTAGCACTTCATCACATCGCTTAACGCACATCGTTGCTAAACGATCGTATAGTATAATCGTTTAGCAAATCAACGTATCGTCTAGTTCCCATGACTAAAACTAAACGGTCACGTAATGCTATCGTATAGCAAATGAACGCATCACTTAACTCCCGCAGGTACATGATCATTTAGCGTTCAACATCACAATGACCAGTGTATATAAACGATCGTCTAGCTTTTCTTCTTATCATGTAACGTCTAGAGCTAAATGATCATTTAGCAACTGGACCTCAGCAATAGATTTAAGCAGAAGCTGAAAACTCTGGAACAGCAGCTCGACCTTCTTCACTTGTTTCTTCAATTACATCTTAATTTCAACTCTAATGACTCCAAATAAATTACAGACTCTTGCTAACACATAAATTCTCATAAAAAAAGAGCTAATTACAAATTTAATTGAGAAATTAAAGAGAATTAAGATGCCAAAATAGAGAACCATAGCAGTGCATCAATTTCATATATCTCATGAAAAAACACCCACCTTGCCAAAATTAGACCGAATTGAAAGCTTAAAAGATGCTCTGATACCAATTGTAAAAGTAAAACAACATGCAGCGAAAGTATCAAGGATCCATAAGCATTCTAATTCATTAATTTTGACAAAAACTAAAGTATGCTCTTCATAAAAAAAATGGGTTTTTCGAACATACCTTTGATGAACTCTCCAAGAAAACGTCTATTCACCTGTTGTTTTCACTTGATATCAACGTAAACCACCTCAAAGCCTTCCCTACTATGCTCTTGGAGCTTTAGGCAGAGTTGTGGGACTCAAGAACAGTTTGAAGATGTGGAGAAACAAGAAAAGCTCATAGTAGCAAGTTGAAGAAGACAGTCTCTTCTTCACCGAAATTTCTCTCAAAATTCTGTATTCTTTTTCCTTCTCCAACAACTCCAATCTTCTTTATATATTAAGATGAACATGCAAAGAGATGGAGTGCATGACTTGCAGCTCATGCTTGGAGAAACAAAGTAGAGAAGAAAATGCTTTGTGTGTGAGCATAAAGATGATGATAATGGAGAAAACTCTTTTTCCACTTTGTGCAATCCATGCAAAACGTTTTTTCATTTTTCTTTTTAAAACAAAAAATGACTTTTAAATCATTTTAATTTAAAAATTGATTTTCTTAAATTAATTTTTTCATAATAATCATATTTAAATATTTATTCTCTTGTTTCGTTTAATTTGAACGTTTCAAATTAATTTCTCAAGCTACCCTAAAGCTTACCCAATTACGAGCTAGTAGGGGAACCTCGCAGACCTACAGATTATGGGCTCCAACAATCCAAGATTAATCGGCTAAACTCATTAGACCAATCTAACTCCCATTCGTTAACTAATGGGTGATTCCACTAAAGCCCATAACTGATTTCCCCTCACTGTAGATATATTATATCCACTCGATATAACCATGATTAGTAAGTTAACCCTTCACAGGTTTCTTGTAATTACCTCTTGTTCCTTAAGTTCCACTGATTCCTAATGAACAATTGATTTGTGATCCAATCAACAAATTGAATTCCTTTCAGGCCAATGAGAGGGTGAGACCTCTTGTTCAAGACCCAGAATCAGCACTTGAAGAGAACAACCTCTCTACTAACCCTAATCGGATAGGAGTAAATTCCCTCTTGCACACTTGAAGGGAAAAACGCGAACACACAACGAACGGCCTCCAAAACCTCGAACTCAGTCGAGTTGAGTGAGGACACCACCACAATGGTTACCTTGGTGTTCTCGGTGTGAGAATCTAGAAGTGTGGGCCCTATATGATCTTTGTTAAAGGAAGAGACTGGAGGAACAACAATCGTGTAAATGATTGAGCAAGTGGGAGATGAGAAGTGCCTATCATATAGACGAATGCTCAATCATGTAGAAAAAGGTAGCCTATCGTATAGATAATGCCCTGCAATCGTTTAGCTACGACCAGTTGAGTGAACTATCGTATAGTGACACTCCACGATCGTTTAGTGTCTCTACTAGCTATCATTTAATGAAACGTTCTCACCTAATAGCCTTGTTGTGAGTTTCTTTTCGAATTTATAACCCTAATTTTAAGAAAACATTTTTTCTTTTTTCTCACGGTTACCATAAAACCACCAATAACCTCCTACTCAATTGGTTATTAGAGAAAAAGAGATAATTATCCAATAATTAATATTATTATAAATATATATGATAACCAACTTACCATATTATNTATATATGATAACCAACTTACCATATTATATTTATAACATTTAGTTTTAATATTTCATCTCATGAAACATATAAACCATAGTTCTTTTTCTATTTTATGGTACTCATATGTACATTAATCCTCCACTTGATGTATCTCATACATCACACCAATTATATCATATATAATTGAAACAATTTAATTATATTATATATAATTAAAACAATATAATTATATTATATATAACTAAATCACTCTTATTAATTTGAACAATTCAAATTAACAAAAAAACTGATTCTCAACTAAATTCTTTTGAGCTACCAAGGAGGACCTTATGGACTAGTAGCATGAAGCTCCAACGGTATGTGAATAACTGACTAAACTCTTTAGTCACAAGATCCACCATCCGTTAACTGTTAGACACTCCATTAAAGACCGACAGCTGCACTATCCTTACTACATATATATTTCGTGTCCATATCAACCAATCAACAATGCGATAACCATTTACAGATCGCTCGTAAGTACAGTCGGGCCAATACACCTAACTCCTTAAGAACCATTGATCCCTCTAATGAATATAAGTCATAGTCCTACTATGACTGAGTCCTCTCTTCCAAATAGAAGTTGTGGCCACTATGTTCAAGACCCTGAATCAGGCCTTAAGGGAGCAATCTTTCTACTTACCCCTGCTTCGGAGAAGGAGTGAATTTCATCTTATGTAACTGAGTTCCCAGCTCTCAAATCAGACAAATCCCCAAAAAGGTAGACTTGTTGAGTTGGAAATCTGGCCACTCTCACCCATACTAATCAAAGGACCATCCTCAAAGGTAGGAGTTCCCAAAACACTCAGGATTAAGGTCATGTCATCTATGGTCGATTAGGTGAGATGTAAGTCTCAAGTATCAATGGCATTATATAAAAAGACGAATCATCTCGTGGTTCGGTCTTATACAAACTCTTTGTATAGGACACCCTTGCTCGCATGTCTTCACATGAAAGGTCAGAATCAACCATCTGTAGTAGTTCACAATACTTGTAAACCTCTATAAAGCGGGTCGTATCCGTAGTGTCACCATGATCAGGTATCCCTCCTTAATCCTTATACTACAGACATTTTTATGTTATCACTTAAGGCATAATCCAATTGTATATCTCATATACATGCTTACATTTTCATACAATAACCATAGAGCTTTGTTTATTGGATATGAGTAAATGAAAAATAAAATAACTCTTATTTTATTCATAACAATGTGTACAATTTACAAACTACGAAACTCCAGGAGAATTAGGACACCAATCCCAACAATCTCCCACTTGTCCTAATGCCTCGGGAGACTAATGTACAATACATGAAAAATACAAGTACAATATACAATAAACTAGGGCATACTCTATACCCCAGTATCATCTCCCACTTGCCCTAGATAAAATTCCACATGTCTCGTAGACCCAGACTCTGCAGATGACTCTCAAACACATTAGTCGTGAAAGCCTTTGTAAACGGACTAGCAACGTTGTGCTCTGATGCAATCTTCGTGACTATCACATCATCGCGATGCATAATCTCCCTGATTAAATGATATTTTCTTTCTATATGCTTGCCTCTACGATGACTCCGAGGTTCTTTCGAATTTGCCACAGTCCAGTTGTTATCACAATAAAGAGTAATTGGCAAATCCCTAATTGGAACAACTTCCAAATTTGTAAGGAATTTCCTCAGCCAAAGAGCCTTCTTCGCTGTTTCACAAGCGGCTACATATTCATCTTCCATAGTGGAGTTCGCGATCCATCCTTGCTTGATGCTTCACCACACTACAACCCCTCCATTCAGAGTGAACACTGACCCTGATGTCGATTTTCGAGAATCTCTATCAGTCTGAAAGTCAGAGTCTATGTATCCTGTAAGGATCAAATCCTTATCTCCATACATGAGCATGTAGTCCCTCATTCTCCAAAGACTTGAGGATCGTCTTAACCGTCGTCCAGTGATCTAATCCTGGATTGGATTGATAACGACTGACAATCCCTACTGCATAGAAAATTTCGAGTCTGGTACACAACATTGCATACATTAAGCTTTCAACAGCTGAAGTATAAGGAATCTGTCTCATCTTCTCAACCTCTTGAGATTTCTTAGGACATTGATCCTTAGACAAGACAATTCCATGCCTGAAGGGTAATAAATCCTTCTTGAAATCCTGCATCTTGTACCTGATCAATATTTGATCGATGTATGATGCCTAAGACAAGGCTAACCTCTTATTTTTATGATCTCGAATAATCTGGATCCCTAGAACATATTCGCCTCACCCAAATCTTTCATTTGGAACTGGGTGGCTAGTCACTTTTTAATGTCAGCCAGAAACCCTACATCATTCCTAATGAGTAGGATATCACACATATACAGTACTAGGAAAGCTACTGAGCTGTTGATGATCTTCTTGTAAACACAAGGTTCATCAACGTTCTAATCAAAGCTAAACGATTTGACTGCACTATCAAATCTAATATTCTATGATCTAGGTGTTTGTTTCAGCTCATAAATGGACCTATTAAGCTTGCAAACTCTTTGCTCTTGATCTGGAACAATGAACCCCTCTGGTTGAGCTATGTAGACGGTCTCCTCATGATTACCATTAAGAAAGGCAGTCTTGACATCCATTTTCCATATCTTATAATTATAAAATGTGGCTATGGACAGGAGTATCCTGATAAACTTGAGCATGACAACAGGTGAGAAAGTTTTCTCATAGTCCACTCCCTCAACCTGGGTATAACCCTTTGCCACGAGTCTAGTCTTAAAGGTTTGCACCTTTCCATCTATACCTCGTTTTCGCTTATAGATCCACTCACACCCTATAGGTTTTACCCCATTGATTCATAAGTTCTCAAACGTTATTGAAGTACATAGACTCCATTTTCTGGTTCATGCTTTAATCCACTCAACATTGTCAACATTCTCCATTGCTTTGCTTATAAGACAATGGATCCTTGACCCCATCATCAGAAATGATGTTATAGGCTTCAGTCAAACCCATGTAGCGATCCAGTGGGTTTATAACCCTCCCACTACGTTGAGGCAGGCTTAACTCTTGAGTTGGTTGACTAGATGTACTGACATCAACAACTCTTGTTGATCTATCGGCCTATTCAACAACTCTTGTTGAACCTTCAGTAGTCTCACTAGAAGTCTCACGTAAAACTAGCTTACATCGTGGTTTATGATCCCGGATGTGGTCTTCTTCCAAGAAGATAGCATTTGTAGAAACAAACATTTTGTTCTAACTCGAATCATAGAAGTATCCACCCCTCAGTTCCCTGGGGTAGCCTACAAAGAGGCAAAATTTCTAATGCGGTTCCAACTTCTTCGGGTTAGTCACAAGTACGTGGGCCGAACAACCCCAAATTCTGAAGTGTCGTAAACTACCTTTACGGCCTCTCCACAGCTCAAAAGGTGTTTCATAAACACTTTTTGAGGGAGCGTTGTTCAGAATATAACATGCAGTCTCCACTACAAAATCCCGAAACGAGTATGAAAGATGAGCATAACTCATCATAGACCAAACCATGTCCAACAAGGTTCTTTTTTCCTTTCTGATGCACCATTCTACTAAGGTGTATCTGGGGCCGAGAGTTGGGACATAATTCCATGTTCTATCATATAGTTCTGGAATTGAAGGTCCATGTACTCTCCACCATGATCAGATCGTAGTGTTTTTATCTTCTTACCTAACAAGTTCTTAACTTCAGCCTTATACTCCTTGAACTTGTCAAGGGCTTCAGACTTACGTTGCATTAGGTATAGATACTCGTACCTTGAATAATCATCTATGAAAGAGATGAAATATTTATACCCACCTCAAGCTCTAACACTCATCGGATCACAGAGGTCTGAATGTATAAGCTCCAAGGTTTCCTTGGCTCTGTAACCTTTTCCAGTAAAAGGTCATTTGATCATCTTGCCTTCAAGGCATGATTCACACACCGGCAAGGAATTTTCTTCTAAACTCTTTAGAAGTCCACATTTCACCAACTGCTCAATCCTATTGAGGTTGATGTGACCTAACCTTAGATACCAAATATGGGTGTTTTCTTTAGGAGAAACCTTTGGTCTTTTAGCTGTTGTAGTCGTACTAAACATTTCAGTATTAAACATGGCTTTTATGACTAACGGCCTTAGTACATACAAGTTACTTTCCATTGAACCAAAACCAATCTCCATACCAGCCTTGAAAATAAACACTTTACTCTCAGAAAAGGAGACGGTATAGCCTTGTTCAATGAGACAAGAAACCGAGATTAAGTTCCTCTTGATATGAGGAATTACAAAAACATTATCCAGTAACAGATAATGTTTCTTGTCCAAAAATAACATTAGTCTACCTACAGAAATAGCTGAAACAACCTCATCGGTACCGACACGAAGAGTCAACTCTCCTTTTGGCAACGTTTGCCAAGATCTAAATCCTTGGTAAGAGAAACTGACATGGTTGGTGGCACCCAAATCAAGGATCCAGTCAGAATCATCATTCTCTACCAAACACGTCTCCAAAACCAATAAGTCATATTTACTATCTTTAGACTCTTTTGGAGAGTAGTGGGATCAGTATCGGAACCTAAATAAGCTTCAAGTTCCATTTCGAAGAAAACTTCTCATTGATGAACTTTAACAGAGTCAACAACACTTGCTTTCTCTTTCTGGAGATTAAGTTGGGAACTGACACTACTGGTATCTTTGTCATCTATCCCTCTGTGCTCAAAAAGTAAGAACTGATGTTCAAATAATTCTTGCAACGAGTCCATGATCTCACGTACAATAACCATGTTCTTAACCCTTTTGACCAAAGCATTATATGCTAGCCAATATGTGAAGTCAGGCCAATGAATTAGCCTTCATCCATACCACATATGCATTACGAACACTTCGTGGTGCATCAAGAGTCGGAACTTGAGGACACTCCTCAACCATGACAAACTTGGGGTCGTTTACCATGACATACGTTTTACAAGACTCTTTCCGCTAAATGAAATCGGTGAAACTAGAGGCATTTAATGAAAATCAAACATATTGCTAAAAAAACAAACACATTAACCTACATTAGGTTCTATGCAAATACTCGTTGAAAAGCATACAACATCCAGTATGGATTAGCAAAACTAACATGAACCCTGTGTGACATCTAGTTTCGTAATGACGCTTCAATGGTTTAGGACAAAAGCCGTCGAAGGGTGGTCAATTTATCCCTCCTCTGAATTGAGATATTCTCAACCAGCCATTAATACCAAAACAACTTTTGCTTCTATAACGACTAACCATCATTGATTTGGTCAAGAAATCATTAACTTACTTAACAATTTCCCATAAGTGTGACCTATCATTGTAGGCCCTAGAGTTCCGCCCCAAGCAGCCAATCCAAAGGGAAAATTTCCAATTGGGACAAAAACTAAAGTGACCCTATCCATTTCTAGAGTTCACTTTGACATTGACTAACTGCACAAAACCCATCTGAAGTGGGACGCTCCCAGGGCACCACAAGGGAGTGCAAGAATGATCTCACGATGTGAACCAATGAAGGAGACCGCAGGACATGTTAACACACACCCTTTACCCACTTACTATAAACACTCTCTCCATCCACCTTGATATTGACCCATGAAAACACCATCCGAAGGGGGATGCTCTCAGGGCACCACGAGGCTAAGCATGAATCTCAAGGAGTGAACATTCAGGGAGAAACGTGAGTGAAATCATTGACATATCATATATATCTCTTCCTCTCACTGAGTATTTTATAACCTAGAGTTTAGTTTACTTAGAAAAAAAACGGCTAAAAATTTAACTAAGTGACTATTTAGGTTTGCCCAATAGTAACTTTTACCTTGGATAGTTGAACAACTTTTGATCATCATCCATTAAACTCTTTAACGGAGTCTTTGATCAACTGTCGAATGCTTGTAGAAAATCTATCTAATTTACCTTTCCAAGTAGGTTCCCAGGTAGGGGTGTTCCGTTTCCATCAGCTTAAATACCCCAGCCTAGATAGAACCCGCCTTAGACAAAAGGTCCCTTATAGCTAAATAGATTTAATACAAATTTAATCTTTTATGCCAATCAATTTATTCCTATTAAACTAATTTAAAAAGATTAAACTTAGGTTGCTGATCCCATTAGAACCTTGAACTTAGGTCTATCTCAATCCAATTTTAAAACTCTTTTAAAACATGAGTTCGCCTAAGTCCACATGCAACTCTTTCTTATCAATTTTAGTTCTAATTTCCATTATAACGCTTATAACAGAAACAACCAAAACCATCCACAACACGAAGCAAACACATACAAGGCATTCATAACTTTTACAAATTAGCCTAAGTGTCATGCTCTATGCATTGTTCATTCATTGCTACTTTTATATAACTCTTATACAAATAAGCAATAAACCAAGCACACATGCTTCCATTAACCCTTATACTATAACGATATAAAGATGATGCATGAATATGCTTACTACATGCATAAATATAACTCTTATATTTCATGCTACATGCGCATGCTTTCTTGTAACTTCATCATGCCATATTATAACACTTATAATACATGATGCATGAATAATTGCACAACCTAGGGTGGATTTCAAATCTATATGTCATACACTATGCCATATAAACCACATACATCTCACGTATATTAAACAAAAGTTGATGAACCAGGGTAATTGGCCTCAAAATCCTAAAAAAAAACAAAGCTAACTTATTACAAATAACAAAGAGTCTCTAGTTTAAACAGGTGCACCATGACTTAAACTATCTAGGCGAAGAAACGCATCTCCACTGATCGTGTACCAAACTCCTTCGTGATTTCCTACACAAAAGAGTAAACGTTTTACTCAATCGTTTGCTTACATTTCTTGAGCTAAACTATTATTTAGCAACGATCGTGCACCTATAACTATGCGATGAAGCATGAGGTACGCGATCGTACAGCACGCAACAAGCAATGCAAACCTTAAACGATCATCTAAACGACATTGATGCGATGAAGCACAATCGTCTAAACGATCATTGGGTGAGCGCCAAAGTATCGTATATCGCGTGATCGTGTAGTCAATGACTATGCGATGAAGCATGCAAACTACACGATCATTTAGTGTGCATACCTTTTATTAAACGATGAGCATCAAATGCTCCCACTCGATCGTTTACCACCAACGTTCACGCGATCGGGCAACCAATGCTACACGATAGAGCAAACACTTTACCTCATCGTTTAGCATTAGCAAAACGATCGTTTAGTAAATACTACACGATCGCATAGAAAATTCTACATGATCGTTTAGTCAAATCCCAACGATCGTTTACCTGAGGCTACACGATACGACCAACTCTTGATCTTCTTCCTTGCTGAGAACCGCATCTTCATGCTTCGAAACTTCATCACGAACAACTCAACAAACTCAAACACTTTGAATTACAGACTCAATTACATGTTAATTATGCCCAAAAACACAGGGGCCCTTACAAATTAACACTTTGTAATCAAAAGAAAGTTTTAAACAGAGGCAATTCTCCCATAAACATTCATTAACTCCATCCATAAATGCATTTAACACTTAAGCGCAATGCAGAAAACCCACCACGACTGTAAAAGAAGTTTAAAACAGAAGTGAAATTTGGAATATTAGAACAACTTGGCTCTAATACCAATTGAAGGAAATCAGACATGAGGATTTCCATGAGCAGCGGAATGATCATTCCAAATTCCATTCGAAATTGAATACTAACAATTACAGTCAAGAAATGGAAACTAACAGGTCATGCACAATACGAAATTTCAGCATGTTTACAGATAATTAAGGGATAGAGTGTCATACCTTTGAAGACTTATTCTTCAAACTCCCTCGATCACGAACGCTCGTCTAGTCTCCAAGACAGCAATACACGAACGCTCGAACACAACAACCACAACACAAAACAATCAATAGCAACCACCACATGAACAACGCGAACACAACGAACGGCCTCCAAAACCTCGAACTTAGTCGAGTTGAGTGAGGACATCACCACAATGGTTACCTTGGTATTCTTGGTGTGAGAATCTAGAAGTGTAGGCTCTGTATAATCTTGGTTAGAGGAAGAGACTGGAGGAACAACAATCATGTAGACGGTTGACCAAGTGGGAGATGAGAACTGTCTATCGTATAGATGAATGCTCAATCGTGTAGAAGAAGGCAGCCTATCGTATAGACAATGCCCTGTGATCGTTTAACTACGACCAATTGAGTGAGCTATCGTATAGTGACACTCCACAATCATTTAGTCTCTCTACTAGCTATCGTTTAGTGAAACGTTTTCACTTGATAGCCTTGTCGTGAGTTTCTTTCCGAATTTAGTAACCTAATTTTAAGAAAACCATTTTTTTTATCTTACGGTTACCATAAAACCACCAATAATCTCCCACTCAATTGGTTATTAGAGAAAAAGAGATAATTATCCAATAATTGATATTATTATAAATATATTTGATAACCAACTTACCATATTATATTTATAACCTATA
The DNA here is from genome assembly GCF_009727055.1 of Benincasa hispida. Classification (NCBI taxonomy): domain Eukaryota; kingdom Viridiplantae; phylum Streptophyta; class Magnoliopsida; order Cucurbitales; family Cucurbitaceae; genus Benincasa; species Benincasa hispida. Next base: position 2,298,296 of record NC_052350.1, on the reverse strand, counting down.
GTTTTAATATTTCATCACATGAAACATATAAACCATAGTTCTTTTTCTATTTTATGGTACTTAATGTAAATCATATTTACATTAATCCTCCACTTGATGTATCTCATACATCACACCAATTATAAAATATATAATTGAATTTTCTCTTGTCAATTTGAATACTTCAAACTAACACCAAGAACTGATTCTCAACTTGAATCCATTGAGCTACCAAGGAGACCTTATGGACTTGTAGTTTGAAGCTCCAATGGTACGTGAATAACTGACTAAACTTTTTAGTCACGGGATCCACCATCCGTTAACTGTCGGATACTCCACTAAAGACCAACAGCTGCACTCTTCTTACTATAGATATATTTTGTGTCCATATCAACCAATCAACAGTGTCATAACCCTTCATAGATCGCTCGTAAGTATAGCTGGCCAATTTACCGTTATGCCCTACAGTTACACCTAACTTCTTAAATACCACTAATCCCTCTAATGAACATAAGTCATAGTCCTACTATGACTGAGTTCTCTCTTCCAAATTGAAGTTGTGGCCACTATGTTTAAGACTCAGAATCAACCCTTAAGGGAGCAATCTTTCTACTTACCCTGCTTCGGGGAATGAGTGAATTTCATTTTGTGTAACTGAGTTTTCAGCTCCCAAATCAGAAAAATTCCTAAAAAGGTAGGCTTGTTGAGTTGGCAATCTGGCCACTCTCACCCATATTAATCAAAAGATCGCCCTTAAAGGTAGGAGTTCCCAAAACACTCAAGATTAAGGTCATGTCACCTATGGTCGATTAGGTGAGATGTAAGTCTCAAGTATCAACGGCGTTATATAAAGAGACAAATCATCTTGTGGTCCAGTCTTATACAAACTCTTTGTATAGGACACCCCCGCTCACATGTCTCCACATGAATGGTCAGGATCAACCATCTGTAGTAGTTCACAACACTTGTAAACCTCTACAAAAGGGTCGTATCCGTAGTGTCACCAGGATCAGGTATCCCTCCTTAACTTTATACTATAGACCCTTTTAGGTTATCACTTAAGGCATGATCCACTTGTATATCTCATAGACATGCTTAAGTTTTCATACAATAACCATAGAGCTTTGTTTATTGAATATGAGTAAATGAAAAATAAAATCTTATTTTATTCATAACAATGTGTAAACTCCGAGGGAATTTGGACACCAATCCCAACATAAGTTTCATAAAATAACTTTAGATCTTAGTTTATTGGATTGAATTAATATAGTCTAAACATTAATAAAATACCTCTTATTTTATTGAATATATAATTTATCTTTATAAACTACAAGATACACTCGATTTAGGACAATAACTCAAGTAACTCCTCCATTAAAACAAACCTAAGATCATCGATTACCAGTATTGTATTTAAGTTTGATTTCCACGTAACATAATTGTCGCAATTGAATTTTTCGAAAGCAAGTAGTTATACTAAAGAGCTAATCATGTTGAAAATATAAAAAAAATTCTATTAGTGAATTGCTATAAACCTTTTTAATATTATCCAATCAGGTTTAATAAAGAAAATAATGTACCCATCATTATTCTTATTGGGCGATACTTCCCAGGTTTAAAGCAACATCTACCGAGGGGCAGTCTGTTACTCCTCCTTTGAATTGAGATAATCTCAGCTAATTATTTTTACCAGAGTAAGTCATATGCTGATAGATCTTTTAGTTATCGTTTCTTTAGTCTAGAATATACTAATTCTTAGTAATTCTCATAAGCGTGGCCCACCATTTTTAGACATTAGAGGTCGGCCTCAATAATGCTATTGAATTCGAGTGGGAATCAATCTAAGAGACCCTATCAATTTCTAGAGTTTGAGTTGTTCCGAATCTCATGTTACAACCCTTCGAGGGGATAATCGTTGAAAAGATAGTCCTACTGCTGCCTAAAAACAACAAGTAGGCGCAACATAGGAATCTTACGGTCAGACCTAATGGAGGAGACTGTAGCATATGTTGACACATTTCCTTCACCAATTTATTATGAACCACTTTCCCTATTCACCTTGATATTGATCCTTGCAAACACTTTTCGAATGGAGCAGTCGTAGTAAAAGCGACACGATGCCAAGCATGGACCTCACAATGTGAACTCTTAGGGACGTGAGAGCTAAAAACAATATATCACATATATTATTAATCGCCTACTGAAGTGTTCTATTTGTTTTGGGTAAATGTTTACTTAGGTATATTCTGGCTAAAAAAACATACCTTAAGTCTAGGTGATTTTTCCAAGTATAATATTTATATTGGATTTAACCCTACAATGTCTAAGTGATAAACCAATTTATTACCTCACATCGCTCACTCATGCTCATAAAACCGAGTTAACTTAACTCATATGCCGGCTCGATCCCCAGGTAGCAAGTGTTCCGTAAATCGTCAACTTAAATACCTCCAACCTTAGACATGATCTCATCGGGTGAGTTATTCTTGTAACCACTAGTTTTACAAGATATCGACCTATTTTAACTACTAAAACAGGATTGATTGGATTATGTTAACCCTAAGTGAGCATGTTTTTATCTTTGTTATAGATTTTAAATTCTATCTCTTTTTATAAAACTTATAACATAGACAATAAACCTATAACATGCATCTAACATGCTTTATATAACAATTATATAAAAATTCATTCGATGCATTAATATAACAACTTAACACTAAAATGGACTGGTTTTGGCATCCTAAGCTAGCAAACAACTAAATTTATTACAATAATAAACAATAAACAGCCTCGAACTACCTCTGAACACTTCGAACTGGCTTGAACCACTTGAAAATCACCTGAATCGGTCTTTAAAATAGCAAAACTGGGTTGAACTGACTAGAAACCACCTGAACTAGTCCAATCAATCACTGAACCGAGCAAGCCAGGTGCAACATGAGTTGGCTGGAGCTCTAATACACGAACGCGGATCATTGATGCAGGATGGCTTGGGCTGGTGCGGATCAGCTTGAGTCATCGACTCAGGCTGGAACGACTGGGTTGGGCCATGCAACAGTGGACGCCATCACAAACTGGGTCAGACGCGAGTCAAACGGGTCGTGGTCGGGTCTGGAGCATCTATCCGCATCAGGCATCACCTTTCAAAGTCGGGTCAGGACATCGGGTCATTGGGTCGTGAACCGAGTCTGTGAGGTGATTCGGGTCTGAAGGGAAAATTTCACCAAAAAAAAGCAAACTATCCACTTTCCACAATTAAGCAATTACAACTTAAGATCAACTTTAATGACTCTAGGAAAAATATAGACCCTTCACGACAAGTTAAAGTCCATAAAACACCGGGAAATTACAATAATTATTACAACCAAAGATAGAATTTAGATGCTAAAACCAAAGTTATCCATTTTAGCACATAATCATTCATCACACGAAAAATTACCCATCAAAACTAAAATTAACAATAATTGAGTACTTTAAACATGCTCTGATACCAATTGATAGAAGGAACACATGTACAACGAAAGAAATAAAGGATCTAAAGTACTCTAATCATGTTAATTTAGTAAGAATAAACATGCAATTTAATTTAAAACAAAAGGATGGAGAGTACAACTTTTGTAGTCTAAAATCTTCTCCAAATCCGCTCCAATCTCCCCACGAACGATTCTTAGACTACCGTGAGAGTCTTCCCGAAAATTCTCCAACCTTAGAACGGGATGGTGGCATCTGGTGAGTGACCAATTTGGAGAGAAAAATGTTAAGGATTTGAGAGGAATTAGGGTTAGATTTTTCACAAAAAATCTCATGAAAATCCACTTTGCCAAGAAGAAGTAAAAAACGTATAACACTTTTATTTATAGAAAAAACATGCAAATCATGAAATTTTGAGTTGATGAGAATTTGACACTTAAAATTCCATTAACATAAAGTGGGATTAGTGTCTTCAAGTTGGATGAACACCTAGCAACACAAATTTAGGATTTTCTCACTAAAAAATGTTGGATTTTTTCACTAACTTGGTCAAAGGTCAATCTTTGACTTTAAAAGTCCAAAAACAACAATTTGAAATTTTTACTCCAAAAGTCTAAAGTCAAAATCTTGACTTTTGTTGTAATTTTGACCTAGTCAATAATTTTGACCTAGTCAACTATTTTGACTTTTGTTGCAATTTTGACCAATTCCATTTCATTTCAAAATTAATTCTAATAATTAATTTTAAATTAAAGTAACATTAAATAATTAATTAAAAATTTTAACTAATTTAATTTAATATTTAATTATTAAATTTAATGCTAATCTCAATCAATAGGAATCCTTATTCATAGTCTTGATATTTAAATCTTATGTAAATATCTCCTATTCTCTCTCTTTATGTTTAATTCACAATTAAACATTAGGTTAAATATATTGGATATATTTAACACTTTACTCCAAAAACTGAATTCGAACACTTCAAATTCTTTGTTACACTGTTCTAAGGTTTAGCTCGATATGAGCTAGTAAGGGGACTTCATGGACCTAAAGATCATGGGCTCCAACAATCCAAGATTAACCAGCTAAACTCTTTAACCCAATTAATCAAAATAATTTAACTACCAAGTCACTCTACTAAAGCCCAGTAGTTACACTCCCTTTAGTGTAGATATATTTTTGTCCACTCAATATGACCATAATCAGTAAGTCAACCCAAGTTATTCACAATAACGGTTGGGTCAAAAGCTATTTTTCCCCCAATATTACATCTTTCTCCTTAAGTCCCACGATCCTCTAATGAACAATTGATTTGTGATCCAATCACCAAACCTAGTCCCTCTCGGGCTAATGAGGAGGTGCGGCCTCTTGTTCAAGACCCGAAGTCAGCACTTAAGGGAATAACCTCTCTACTATCTCTAAAAGCGGATAGAAGTGAATTCCATTTTGCATCCTATGTCCGCAGCTATCTACCTAGTCTTACCCCTAAAATGGGGGGCTTATTGAACCAGTGTTGTTGAGCCAACCCTCACCCATGAAAATCTAAGGATAATCCCAAATAGACAAGAGTTCATAGTTAGCTCAGGATTAAGGTCAAGTTATCTAAGTCATCACTTTGAAATAGTCAGCCTTAAACAGTAAACAATGTTATAAAGTAATAGTAACTTATTTCTTGGTCCGGTCTTATACAAACTCTTTGCATAGGATGTCCTTGCTCGTATGTCTCCACATGAACGATTCAGGATCACATCGTTTGTACTAAATACAAAATGGATCGCGTCCAATAGTGTCTCCAGAATAAGGTACCTAGCCTTATCTGTATACTATAGACCATTTAGACTATTTACTCGAACTTGATCCACTTTTATGTCTCCACATAAAGTCCAAGTGTTTATGTGATAGCCATGGATCTTAGTTGATTGGATTTAGGTTCTTTCTAAAACGAAATGAGCAATTCATATATTTAATAACAACTTTATTGAATAAATCTCAATAACATCTTTCTTGATAACAGAATAAATTTATTGTTTACAACGAGTTTTAAGACATAATACCCAACACACTGTCTATCCTAGATAGACACTAATAGTACTCTATCTCTGTCTATCTCAATTCGAAGTAGACAAGTATGTATTGATGTTAAAGTTTTTCTATAGTTGCTAAAGTTCATAAGACAGATAGTGATACTAGTCTATCACCATGTATCAATAGATAGACTCATATAGAAAAATCTGTACTAACAAGTACATTATTAAATAAGCATCGATGCATAACAACACAATGAAAACCCATTATTAAATAAGTCAAATAAAAACCTTAAATACATTATTAAATAAGGTTGGAGTAGTGTATGTCATCAATTTCACATATTGTTTTCCTAATTGTACATCACACATTCATTGCAACTATGTCCCCCCTCTTTAAGTCAAATCCTTAAATGATAGAACTATACCTGTCTCTTATACACATCTAGATGTGTATAAGAGACAGTAGTTGCACCATTGTCTATCACTAAATATACAGACCATGATTGTTTTCCTAATTGTACATCACACATTCATTGCAACTATGTCCCCCCTCTTTAAGTCAAATCCTTAAATGATAGAACTCTATCATTCATTGAAGTCATCCCCATCCTTTAAAACCCCATTCATTGAAATATATCAATGTTTATCTCGGATAGACAATGGTAGAACACTATCACTATTTATCTCAGATAGACAATGATAGAACTCTATCACTGTTTATCACAAATATGAAGGAACTCTATACAAAGAGAACCAATGAATGGAAGCAAGATCATTCCAAACCCCATTGTGACAGAACATACACATTTACAATCAAACAACACCAGTTATGCATAAACTCTAAATTACAGCATGCTTCGTAAAATAACACTAAGGGTTAAGTGAACTTTTCTTCTCGTTCCCTTCGATCAAACAGTACCTAGGAAGCACAGATACTTCTAATTGTGCAGAGAATCGGTATTAGATACGGATACGTCCAGATACGTGGCAGATACATGTCTGATACGTGATTTGAAGTATCTGATTTTTTTTATTTTTATTTAATTTTCAGATATGTGTATCTACTTCCAGATACATGAAAGGGATACGTGGATCAATTTTTTGTTTCAAAATTTAAGCCCAATCATTTAAAAGCCCAACCTACAACCCATTTTATTTTAATGCATGTTTAGGAGTGATTTTAAAATATCAAAAATCACTTTTTTCATTTTTAAAATCACTTGAAAACATAATTTTAATTACTCAAAATAATTTAATTTTCAATTTTACACTTTTAAATGTAATTTTCATATCATAAAAATTAGTTTTGAAGAATTAAACATGTTTCACAGTGATTTTGAAAATGACAAAAATGATTTCAACCATTTTAAAATTACTTCCAAACATAAAAGTCCACTTAAATTGAGCAATCGAAAACAAAATAAATTAAAAATGATAAAACATAAAAAAAAAAAAAAATTAACGAAACATAATTAAATCTTCATTATTTCATTCTCTCTCACTATTTAAATCATGATTCACACTTCCTTCATCCTCAACTTCATTATTCAATCTTCATCTTCTACTTCTTTCCTACCGTCTACTTTAGTTACTCAACAATCACTCGACGTTACTGGATTTTTTTCAAGTTTTTACTCTTTTCTTGAATCTATTATAATCTAACTTAAAATATGTATTATAGAAATTAATTAGACATTAATATATATATATATATTATATATATATATATATATATAATATATAATACGTATCTTCAACGTATCCGTATCTTAAGTTTTTTAGAAATTAACGTATCGTCAATATCGTATCCGTATCATGTATCTGTATCTGTGTCTGTGCTTCTTAGACAGTCAGACGACGTTCAAGTCAGCACGAACGTCACGCCCTCAACAATTCTTCTTGAATAGGAACAAATAACATTCGATCCTCAACAGCAAGTAGACACCACCACGAGGTTACCTTGGTATTCTCGGTGTGAGAATCTAGGAGTTGTGGGCTTTTGTATGGATTTGTAGAGGAAAGGAGGAATTGACAAAATCGTATAAACAATCGAGTAAGTGGAAGAATTTTGGAGTCTATCGTATAGACTGAGTACTCGATCATTTAGAAAATGAGTGTCTACTGTATAGCAAACTCGATGCACGATCGTTTTATACTTTCAAGCTATTGTTATAGCTATTTCCTTTTGTGCATTCGGTTATCAATCGCATATCGAAAAAATGAAAAGATTTTCATTTTATCTATTAGTTACCATAACTGATCACAACTTCCCCACTAAGTTGGTTATTAGGAGAAAAAATCGAAATCAATTATCCATAATTGATTTAATTACAAATAAATAGTATATTCATAAACCTATAGCTTTAATATCACATCTCATGCAAATATATAAACCATAGTTCTTTTTTCTCCTTTATGGAATTTATAATAATTCCTCAATAAATTATCTGATCAAATCAATTATATTACATATAAATTGAAGCAATTTAATGATATCATATATAATCAAAATTTCTTCTTGTTAATTTGAACACTTCAAACCAAACCCAAAAATTGATTCTCGATATAAATCCATTGAGCTATCCAAAGGGAAATTTATGGACTTATAGCTTGAAGCTCCAATGGTACGTGGATAACTGACTAACTCTTTAATCGCGATATCCACCATCTATTAACTGTCGGGCACTTCATTTAAAGAACGCGACAGCTGCACTCTTTGTGCTACAAATATATTTCTGTGTACATTGGAAATAATCAATCAACAGTATGATGACCCTTCACAAATCGCTCGTAAGTACAGTCGGGCCAATTTACCATTTTGCCCCTGTAATTATATCTAACTCCTTAAGTACCACAGATTCCTCTAATGAACAATACTTCATAGTCCTACTATGAGTAAACCCTTCTCGGGCCAAGAGAAGGTGTGACGCCATATTGTTCAAGCCCTGAAATCAGCCCTTAAGTGAGTAATTTATCTACTTACCCCTGAATCGGGGAAGGAGTGAATTCCGTCTTATGTAGCTGAGTTCCCAGCTCCCCAATCAGATGAATCCCCAAAGTGGTAGGTTTGAGTGTTGATTTGGTCACTCGTACCCATGTAAATCAAAGGGCCACCCTCATAGGTAGAAGTTTCCAACTCACTCAGGATTAAGGTCATGGTCATCCTAGTGAAATGACAGTCTCTTTCATGAACGACGTTATATAATGAGATTAAACATTTCGTGGTCCAGTCTTATACAAACTCTTTTGTATAGAGCATCCCCACTCGCATGTCTAATACATAAATGGTCAGGATCTAACCATTTGTAGCACTTTACAACACTTATAACATCAACAAAGTGGGCCACACTCATACCGTCATCAGGATAAGGTTTCCCTCCTATATCCATATACTACAGACCATTTAGGTTATCACTTAAAGCACGATCCACTTGTATGTCATCATATACATGCTTAAGTTACAACGATAACCAGGGATCTTAGTTTATTGGTTTGTGATTAATGCAACTAAAATATATTATATTTCAAAGACTCTAGTGAATAAAATATCTCATATTATTATATCACAAATAGTTTGTTCATACAGGTGTTTACAAACTACAGGACCCTACGAGATTTAGGGCATCAACCCCAACAAAATAGACAATGATAGAACTCTATCATTGTCTATATCAAATAGACAATGATAGTATCCTATCTCTATCTATCTTAGATAGACAATGATAGTGCTCTATCACTGTCTATCTCAATTCGAAGTTATCAATCAAACACCAATGACATTAACACTATCTACCAACAACAATCAATGATCAATTGGTTTTACCTTCTTCTTCTCTTCAGATTTTATTTTGTTTCCTCTTGCTTTGTTAGTTGGTGATTCAACTTTCATTATTTTCTTTCATTTTCCTTTGCTTCCTTTACTTGTTGATGATTCGACCACTTTTTTTTTTCTTACCCTCTATTTACATAAAATTATGTTTAATAACATTTAATAAGCATGATTAAATGGAAGAGTTGATGAAATGAAAAGAAAATAGAAGGATTATAACCTTGAAGAGTTGATTTGATGATAGATTGTAACCTTGAAGAATCAACAGCAGCGACAGGAGAAAAAGATGAAGAAAACGCAGTAGCAGCAGCGAGAGAAGAAGATGAAGCAGTGGAAGAAGGATAGGCATTAGCAGCAACAAAAGAAGAAGAAACCAACGATCTCTCGAGATAGAGCACGATATATGGTTATTGTGTACTGTTAGATGTGAAGAAGAAGTCGTTGCCATTTGGAGAAGCATGGGAAGACGATTAGTCATGGTATCGGGTGATTGGATAATTCGAGTGGGTAGGTTGGAACCCATCCGACTTTTGTGTGAACTGGGGATTGTTTTTGGTATTTCACTGCCATGGGCTGCGTTTTTTGTCAATTTACATTCATTTTATTATATTATTTAATTCATTTTAGGCTGGGTTTATTTTTTTCTATTCATTTTAAATATTTTGGGCCTTTTTATTACATCTAAACAGAGCCCAAAAATGAGATGATATAAGTTTGGGTTGTTTTCAAATATAGGAAATGAACCAAAATATTTACAAATGATAGCAAAATATCACAGTCTATATGCAATCAGACCACGATAGACTATGCCTATCAGATAAATATAGATACTAGTCTATCGTGATCTATCGCAGATAACTGTGATATTTTGTTATTGTTTGTGAATATTTTGGGCAATTTTTTTATTTAAAATAATTTTCCTATAAGTGTTTACTTTCTTTCAAATTATAATTAAAAATAAATAAATAAGTAAAAGGGCATAAAAGTTATATCCTTCACCTATTTGAAATCTGAATTCTAGAAAAATAGGTTTTTAAGTATTTTAAAGAGAGGTTTTTTTTAAAATAGGAATTAAATTCAGGTATTTAAATCATATCGATTCATTATTATTTCCAATCTAATTAATTAGCAATTTCTTCATATCTGAATCTGTGGGGAAAAAAATGAGACGGAGAGTATGAAGTTAGGAAGGGAGCTTCCACCGCATAGTGTTCGTGAAATCTCCTCTAAATTTGTTGTCTCCAATTTCCCCAACTTGAGATTTGTCTCCAAAATTTGGAATGATCTAGTTTTAAATTATGCAAATTTCTCTAATCTTGTAAGAACGAATGCCTTCCTTCTATTCACATGTGGTAATCATACTGATCCAAGCAATCTAAGATGTATTGTATCTATTTTGATACTACCAAATATGTGGATGTGGATTTTGATTTTAGAATTGAAATTGACTAAATCCGCTCATTACACTTTAATGGCGACTGGACCTATATCTCCATTATGAATTTTAGCAATGGCCTGCTCGTCATTTGTAAATAAGTTAATTACACTTGTTGCGATGGCATATTTAATCTATGATTAATGAATTCCTGATCATATTCACTACATCGGATTTGGTTTCACGACTACAATGAGACAATACAAATTGTTTAGAGTTTGTGATTCATTTTGAATGAAAGAGATATGGAGTCATTTATTGAATAGGAAAAGGAGAAGGAGAAGATAAAGAAAATGAGTATGCCATATATGCTCTCAATGTTGAAAAAGTTGAATTGAATATGATCTTGGAAGCTTGTAAGGAAGTGGGCGCCATACAACTTAATGGCAGCATTTATGCAATTTTTTTCATCAATCCACCACTTGTAACTCCAAGAGAAAGACTGTTATTGATGATTACCAAAATTCCAAATGATTGAATATTCCATCAAAGCCTTTGAAGATGGAGAGATATTACTAGAGATATTACTAAAAATGAAGAGAAGATTAGACGTGTGCCAAATAGAATCCTTGAATTTCCATTCTCTCCGAAACATTTTGACAGAAGACCAGTTTTGATATGGTTATGCTTTTCTTTTTCTTCTTCTTTGTATTGAAGGATGAATTCCAACCTCCCAAGATTTATGATTATTTTTTAAGAGTCTGCTTCTTATACTTCTCATTGGCATTTAACTGCTTACAAAACAAATATTTAATTTAGTTTTATACATAAACAACGAAACGCAACCTCAATATGTATGTACATACATATAATTGCATATTGTCTGCTTATCTGAAGTAGTAGATACATTTTATGCATGTCCATCCTAAAAAAAGTTAGGTGAAAGACAGAAATTATTCAAGTTGCTGGCCTGAGATACAGGGGAATGTAGTTTTTTGGGTTTGGCAAAGAATCCCAGACAGAGAATGCACTTGAACATCTCATACATCTTTTTGTCATGTCAGGGAAATGCCTATCAATTACATCCTTCAGTGTCTCTGTCTTGTTTACCCATTCTAGGCCTTCCTCTGTGTAGGTTTTCGAGTTGTAATTTGTCGTAAAGAATCGATCGGCCTCCAGCCTCCTGCACATCAGCACCACGAACAAGGTTTGAAACGGGTTAACAGCTATAACCATCTCATTGTCATTTTGGTTTTTCATTACTCTACTATGCACATTATTCATTGTGGAGATATATAGCATAGTGCATACCTTGAAGCAATGAGGAGGAAAATGAAAAAGGCAGTCTCACTGATTGCAAACCCTTTAATCTTCTTCTCAGCATGTAATCCAACAAGTAGATCTAACTTCTCAACATCATTTCCATACACCTCTTCAAGGGCAGTCACAACTTCTATATCATCTGTTAAATCTTTCCATTTGCTTATGGGGATCATTAATAAATTCCTGCGAAACTCGTTGTATCTCGCAACACCCCTCTCTCGGTCCCTGAAGACTGATCACCGTTACATAATCTAGATGTTAGCACCGAAAAGCTTGGCTATAAGTGGCATATACTAGCAAACGAACAAAAAGAGAGTTTCTTTCCTAGTTAAATTTAAGAGTCTTACTTTCCATGGCAGCCATGTCGACTGGATCTGGTCTGTCATCCCCGTCGACATCGTGGGCAATAAGTTTTCTCATCCATGATGGATAGTTCCAGAGAGAGAGCGCTCCACATGCTTGATGACCCATTGACACCAACATTTGTTCCATTCCTAATTTTGCTAGCCTTTTCTCACCTTCTTTTCCCACCAATTCCTCCATGGGCACCCTAATCATGAAAAAGTAGGTGCTCTTTAGATTCAAAATTTGTGAAAATTTGGATAGAAACTCATCCCAATTTGAAATAATGCAAAATATAGTTTCGAACAAACAAATGGTGCTCGCCAAAGTGAGTGATTGACATGTACTACCTCCCTCAAGGCTGGAGGTTTGAATTTCCTATATCTCATTTGTTGTAAAAAGCAAATATGCCATCATTAGAAAACTCAAGGATTTAACATTTAGAACTGCTGTGATTTCAAATACATTTTGTAATCATTGATCACGTCTCACAATTTTCTTCACAAGACAATCATAGGATTTTGAATGATCTGTTGAATGAAACTCGATTACATTCATGATAATAGTTTTGCCAATAATTTGAAAGAAATTAGTTTCCATGTTTGAAACTATTTATCGCCTTCTAAGTTTGCTTTTATGAACTTTAACAACATTTCTAGAGGCATAGGTGATCGTAGGGAAAAGAAGAAATACTCTTCAACGACAGGAGGGTCACTATAATCTGAGTTGGTGGACTTCAAGTCCCTGATAACTAATTTGTCAGGTAGAAGACAATGCATTCGGTAGACGCTTGCAAACTCTTCTGTTAGAGAATAAGGAATTCCATGATCTCGTGGCTTCTTTAGACCAACCAATCCACTGAGTATCGGTCCACAAATGTGTCCAAACGTATCCTTAAACTTCTTTCCCAGAAATCCATACCTGTATAGAACACGACAAAGTAGTTCTTCAGATTTAAGATTGAGAAAACCTAAACAAGTGGCACAAAGAAGACTTTTTGCAAAATAAATTCCCCAAGAAAGTTTACCTCTGATTTTCAGAGCACTTGGAGAAAATTTTCTAAGCTAGATTGACTTGTATAAATCTCCTCACTTGTCTTACCAGTTAATTCTCATTCCTGCTAGAAGAGTTTCAGTCTTTAAAAGTTCCACAGTCCAATCAATGGTGTGGATTTTAGCTATTACAGCTGAAGTCACCAATCTGGCATGCCTATAAAGCTGCTCATCGTCGAAGTCCGGGTAATGCTCCTGAAAAGTACGTGCAAAATCTCTAGTCTGTTAAATGAAATGTACTGTACAGTTTCTATTAATCGAAGTAGATTCGTGAAACAATGGATGGGACTTCACGAGCATGGGTGTTTCTGCAGAGCTATGACATGTTGGAAAAAGAAGAAAAGGTATTTGACAAAGCAATATCAGCATCATTGTAGGCTGTTTATATGGGCTGAAACTAATCTTGAGTTTCTTTTAAGTGCATTACAACTATTATGTTATAGACAATGAAGTGAGAATTTGAACTTACTTTTAGCATATCACATACAGCATTATGCTCCTTGACAAATAGTGCTTGTAAGAGGGAAAATCCAGCCCAGCAATTTCGAACATCTCCAGAGATGGGAATGCCTTTTTCATCATGCTCAAGAAGCCCATCTCCTGTAATCTTCATTTTTCCATCTTGGAATGTCCTTACTCTCCTCATCCCCTCCTCATTGTTGCCATATATTACACTTCCATCCCTGCTCAAAAGTCGGCAGAAGTTGCATATATTAATTAAAATGACCATATATTATTTTTATAGCCTATTTCGTACACAAATTGAAGCACTATTTCAAAGTAGGTCCACTCATATAGCATACAAGAAATATGAGAGATCATCATTACTCACCACCAAGGTGTTCTTGTGTTTAGAGTGCCGGTCTCGAGGTAAGGGGAATCTGTTGAAACCACCTTGGTCCTAAAGAACTTGAATGACTTCAAAGGACAACCATTTGCAACTTCCTCAGGAGCTGTAAGTTCTACCTGTCCAACTCAAAGGCATCAGTTTACATAACCCTCTTCTTCAAAACAAATTACTTTGTTGGGTCGAAGCTCACTTGACATTTTCCCTACTTCAGTGAGTCCAACAAAGTATGCGAGTGGAGATTCGAATAGTCAAGCGTAAATATCTTAACCAATTAAGCTATGAATGCATTGTTTACCTGTTTGGTATCCTCCAAATGATCAATCCAGTCATGAATCATGAACTGTATCCATGAGCAAGCAATCATATTGAATTGCTTGCCATTATCAATGTAGTTCTTCCTTTCCAATAGCTTTGTGGCCACCACTGATGGATGAGGATCAAGTACCTGCACTTCATTGCATACGACAACCAAACATCTATTAAACAGTATCACACAAATGCACCATTTCCATCGCTCTCATCACTCAACTCTAAGAAATGCCTATCAAGATATCGGTCCACTGACCGTTTCAAAATCCATCGGGCAACCAGAGAATCCAATTATATACTTAAAAACCTAATGGAACATGAAAATCAGAGTCACAACAAGTTTGAAGATTACCCCATAAGGAGAATTTGATGGAGGCATGTTGCGGCCAAAGAGAGTTCCCTGGCTACCAACCAAACTATCAAAAGGGTGATTACAACTTCCATCAGCCGTTCTGTAGCAGAACTGTTGATGATCATACTTTTGGCCGTACATAGATCCAACATGCAACAAATTATAACGCTGATGTAAATGTCTTCTAATCCCCAAATAAGCAAGCCCTATAAACACTGGCATTCTATGCCACAACCCAAGCTTGTCCACAAAATGAACTACCTATCAAGAACAAACCACAAATCCCCAAATGTAATTTCAGTTCAAAAGTTCATAATAAGAGAACCCAAAAGAAGTAGAAGAAAGAAGAGAAACTGACATAAAACAATAGAGTATCCAGAAGAGTCATCTTAGCCACAATCTGTTTAAGCTGAGGATGAACAAAAGGAGAAGAAAACAGAGAGAACCCCATTTTCCCCTGTTTGAGAAAGCTTTCGTCCCCAAATCTCCTCTAAATCAACTGTATTGGCAGAAAATTTTCAGAACCCTTTTCGATTTGTGAAGCAATGGAGCGTTTAAGGTATGTATATAATGTGTGTGTATGTATATAGAAAGTGAAAAAGAATTGGAGAGATCATGCAAACCTGTCCACCGCCTTTAGCCTTCATTAATTGCTTATTGATAACTGCTCCAAATTGCAATCTCACACGGCTTTATTTTCCCATTCCAAGAACTTATTGATCACTTTCTTCTTGCGTATGTGATAAGGGAAACAATCAGAATCAGACGTTTAAGCTCAAGAGAGAGTGATAATGGCCTTTTTTCAAAGACCCACTTGAGTTTTTTTTCTTTCCTTCTCTTGAAATTACATTTAATTTGGATACTCTCGTTCATTCTCCTTTTTATTTGTGAATTATTATTATTCCTTTTTCTTTTCTCTTCATTTTCTGTGGTAAAGAATTTCAATAATTGATGATGGGATGATGTAGTTTCATAATGTGTGTAGCCCCTTGTCCACGTTTTCTGAATTATCTTTTCAATCAAAGTAGAAAAATATCTTAATGTTCTGTCACTATTTTGTCGATAATTTTGCTTTTTCTTCATCACATATGAATACAAATGATGGTATCTTTTGAGAAAGAAAGAACTTTGCTTTGTTGCTTTGCATTATCGACCAGACAATTATAGTGTGGTGATCTACTTACGGTAAAGATATTGGTTAAACTAGTAGTTGAAACTGAAAGTTCAAATTCTTGGCTCTTTATTAAAGTAAAAGTAAAAAGTACTCTTCTAAAGTCCTTTTTTAGGTTAAACTATGCAAAATGCAAAATGCAAAATACGGAAATCGTTTTAAATGGAAAAATGTTAAAAATATTTATAAATATAGCACAATGTCATAGTTTATCTAGACATTGATGATACTAATAGATATCTATCAATGTTCATCAGTGATAAATGATAGTTTTTTTATCAGTATTTATCATTATCTATCACAGATAAACATTGACATTTTACTATATTTGTAAATATTTTGGTTCATTTTAATATATTCGAAACAACATTATAAAATAATCTTAATTTTAGGATATCTTTCAATTATACACCTAATTTTAGCATTGAACTTCAAAATTTGTCTAGAAAATAACTTGAGAGAGCTTTTTTCATCAAAATAAGATGACAATTAAGAATTAGTTGATACAAATTTGGAAAACATTATCTAACCTTATTTATGATGTATATAATTCAAGTAAATCAACATGGTGATTGTTGATTATGTAAATGATTTTATGGGTCATGATATCTTTCGAGATAGATAATTTCACGTACGCCTTTTAATATTTACACATCTATTATCAAATTAATTACTATACTTTATTTTGACGAATAATTTACAAATTTTTAAATTTAAGGGTATAAATGAAAATTTACCAAATCTAACGTGGGATATAATTGGAATAATTTTAAATATTGTATTTAGTCTTTTACAAATTGTATGAATTTTCCAACTAAATTCAATAATTAAGGAGAGGTTCATTTTAACCTTATTTCAAAGGGTTATTCTCTTATTGTTGTTACTGGGGTAGGTAACATTCATTTATAGCTTGTCCTAGCATGCATGCATGGCCACAGTCCTCAAATGTATACTACAAAAGTCAAACGTTAGGGAAAGTAAATAAGAACTAATAATGTATTATATTTTTGTCAATTCTATTAAAAACATGTATTAAATATATGATTTTATTAATGAAGTTTTAATTATATATATGTTTTTAAAGATATCTTTTGAGATTAACTTTTTTTTTTAATCAGTTTTAATATTTAAAAGTACTCTTACAACAAATTTCAAAGTATGAAACTTTTCAAAATTCTTAAACTATAATTGAAATTCATTCGAGAATTTATGGATTATTGTGCGAAAAATTTTTAGAAATAAAAAATATGAGAAACTATTTCATAAAATAAAAAAAATGTTAATCTTCTTTGATAGAGACTGATAGAAGTCTATCAGTATCTATTAGAGATAGAAACTAATATAAGTTTATTACTGATAGATGTTGATAGAAATCTATCAATGTTTATCGATATTTTTTTATTATTTATCATAAATAGTTTAACGTTTTTTTCTATTTGTGAAAATAGTTTTTTTTTTAATTTGACAAATTATTTGCATAAAGTTTTCAACTAAATTCAATAAATAACGAATAATTATAGCCTTACTTCAAGCGGTTGATTTTTAATTTTTGAATAATATTATATGTGTAGGTGACAAATTCAAACTGACAATGTCAAAGCTGAATTGTTTGCCACCTAGAAGAAGAGCATTTATATCTTGTCCAGCATGAATGCATGACCATGACACTCAAATATATCTTGTCCAAAAGTCAAACATGGAGTAAATAATAAAAATAATGCTTAATTAATAACATATTCCCTTATTAATAAAAAAAAACATTAATAGGAGAGCATATTCAACAATAATTGACATATATTACAATTAAAGTGAATTTAGCTTAACGATAATTGGCATGATCTTTCTTTCTAAAGTAGACGATTCAATTTCTCATTATCATAGTTGTTGGGCTAGAAAAATTGACATCTACTACTTTATTTAAAATTAGATATTTAAAAACTATTTTACTTTTAAATTTTTTAAAAAAAAATCAATTTTTATCGTTAACTTACCAAATTCTATTGTTTCTAACTCTAAACTTTCAGTTTCATGGAATTGGACTAAATCAGTGTTAAATTTTTACTTTTGATTTGATTTTTATTAATTTACTTACTAAAAAGATAACAATGTAGAATTTTTGCTTATTGATTTTAATGAACTAAAGTTTTGGATAATAATAACTTTATCATAAATTAACAATTGAATAACTTCGTCAAAATTTATCATAAATTCCTGGACTCTACTGGCATTTATTCTCTAAAAATTGATCTATTAATATTGTATATGTGTTTTATGATATTCATTTAATGTATAAGAGAACACATTTTCTTCAAAAACTATATTTGAGGCTACAACTCATTAGAGGGCTAAATTTGCAAAAGCCTCTAAAGTCTACTATTAATGTTGCAACATTTATTCATGTTTAAGTTGAAAATTTATAATTTGATGAATTTCAAAGTTTAAGACTAAAATTAATGCATCTTTCACATATTTAAACATGCATGTTATGAACTTGAGGAACACAATAGGAACATGAATACCAATAAAATATAATAGTAAAATAAATATAATATAATAACAAAATAAATAAATATTAAAGTAAATTAAACATAATATATAAATAAACAAAAAATAAATTAGCAAAAAATAAAATAAGAAATTTCTCTTAATTCTCCACTTTCTTCAATTTTCATGAAATTTGCCCAATGTGTGTCTTCCAAAACCCACCAAACGCTAGCAATTTGGAAAGTAAAAGGTGGATTACATGGACAATTTGTAATGTTGAGACACATGGACAACACTTTAGGAAATTAGGGCATGACACATGGTCAATGGACACTAAGCATGATCATCTAATGGACATCTATTATTATAATATTTATAATACTCCCCCTTAGATGTCTATTATATATATGAAATATGTCTCGTTAAACCTTACTAGGAAAAATCTTAGTAAAGGGAAAAGAGTACATATTTCATATAATTTATACTTCTAAAAAGTATATTTACTCCTCCTCATGGAAACATCTCTAAATCACCACATCCCAATGTTGTGCACCAGTTTTTCAAAGATTGTGGTAGGTAATGCCTTTGTAAATAAGTTTATCGGGTTATCTTTCAAACAAATTTGTTCTACAATGATATCGCCATTTTCTTCAAGATCATGATTATAGAAAAAAGTTTTGGTGAAATATGTTTTTTCTATCTCATTTACTATATCTTCATTTGATTTGAGATATGCATGTTATGTTGTCTTCATATAATACCGTTGGAAGATTTTTATTAGAAGACAAACCACATGTTTCACGAATATGTTGACTCATTGATCTTAGTCATACACATTTTTTACTAGCCTCGTGAATTGCAAGAAGTTCAGCATGATTTAAGAAAATAGCCGTTATGGCCTGTTTCACTAACCACCACAATACAACAGTTCCTTCACATGTAAATAAATAATTGATAACTTGTAGAAATACAAGTCATTGTCTCTCAAAAGTTGGAACAATTAGGATTTTTAATGATAAAATCTCATCATTCTTAGAGAAAATGCATGGAATTATTCAAACACTACTAAACTTTTACAAAATAATGTTTATTGCTAAAAGTTGTGTCACTAACACATATTATCGCAAGTTTTCAACGAAGATTCTAAGTATCGCAGGCGAAGCTAACGCATGAACATGCGTCGGAGGGATTTCAACGCAGCAAAGGTTCATTGACTTAAGATGTTTGTGTCAAATCACCACTTGCAAGCATGGGCAACTGATTGTCGGTGTCTAAAAGTGTCTGAGTGTCAAGCGGCTGACCAAGGTATGGAATTTAATGTTGCCTCATCATTAAGTTGGTGAAGAACAACGTCTATAAATAGATGAAATCCAAACAAAAGAAGGGTAATCAGCTCATTATGTATAATTCCGAAAACCAGAAAGACTTAGAGCTTTGTTGCTGTTGCAATAAGAACACAAAGGGAAAATATCTATTTCCATCGTTGATCAAGAAGGAAGGAGACCTAGCTCGAGAGAGAACTCTCCTCCATTTCTCCCACAAATTGGTTGTACACACATTTAAATTAAGTCAAAGAAGACAAGAGATTGTACTCTACGACTTGGTTCTTTTCTTTTCATCTCAATTCTATTCTCTTCATCTCATTCGATTAAGTATTGACATTGTAAAGACAATCTGGTTCTTTATGGAATCACATATTTGATCAACTACACTTTGCCACTAATTTCTCGCTATATATTAGACGCATTCATGACTTCATGCAAGTTCAATTTCTAAACACTTAAGCCAATATAATTACTTGGTTAAAGTTATTCTAGCTTGAATTATTCAAGAGAATAAGCAAGCAAGCAAGCATTAAGTCAAAACGCTTGGTACATCTAGAGATACAGGCACAAGTGTTTCATTACTTTCTGTGATTAACGCATACATCCTATAGGTAGGAATTTATGTGGCATTCACATTGAGAAGTACTAAATAAAAGCTAAGAAGAAACCCAACGCATCTACACATACTTGGATTATAAGCAAGCAAAGTTCATTTCCATCCACACCACATTCTCTCACATGTACATCTCACTTAGATCAATGTATACCACTTTCACTAAACACCGTTTTTACATGAACCCCTGTCTTCCACTTGACCTTTTGCATCTTCTTGCACGCATGCAGTAACTTAGTGTAAACAAAACTCATCCAGCACTTACTTAGGATCCTTCTACATTAACTACAACACAAACCCTGCGTTAGTTCTGATCTAAATCCCTGAGTTCGACCCTGGACTAACCAGGAACTTGAATTAGATTTATACTTGGATCCGATTCAAGAAAACTTGAATGCATTAGAAGAAGTGTAACGCATCCCTGCATGTATCATCCAAAATCGTTACTTAGAAAGATAACGCATCATTCATACTCTCACTTGCACCCTATTTACAACTTCCTCACACAATACACTCCTAGTTCGCATTACGAGGAACACGAACAAGTTTTCGACGTTGTTGCTGGGGATTTGGAAACAAGGCTAACCAGAATTTTGCTTGTATCTTTTGTAGAAAACTTGCAGCTAAGGAGTATTACAAGCTAAGTCGAAGCCTGTAAATGTTTTATGAGCAGGGAAAACACTCCTGAGCACCTATACGACCCCAGAGTTGAAAGGACCTCCAAACGAAGAAACCGATCTAATCGTCGTCGAAGTTAAGGCAACAATAACTCAAACAGTAACAATAAAAACAACAACAAATGGCAGATGATCAATTAAACCTTAACTTAGCTCAACAGATAGCCAAGCTACTCAAAATCCAATCATAATGGCAAACAGTATTACGAGTCCCATGCAGGAGTATGAGTCACCTTTGTTGTATGATTTTTCACCAGGGATCATATATCCAATATCGGATGGGACAAGATTTGAAATGAAATCTGTAATGCTCCAAATGCTTCAAACAGCTGGCCAGTTTGGAGGTTTCTGTGGAGAAGACCATCATGCCCACATGAAACGCTTCCTAGAGACGTGAAATTTGTTTGTGATTCCTGGAATCACCCGAGAAGCCATCAGCCTATCCTTATTCCCATACTCTCTGCGTGATGACGCAAAACAATGGGCAAGTTTCTTGGAGCTTAGAGAGATAACAACTCGGGAAAATTTAGTGGAAAAATTCATGCAAAAATATTTTCCACCCACCACTAATGTAAGGAGGCGAAGAGAAATAATGAATTTTGAGCAAGAAGAATTTGAAACTTTGAGTGCCGCATGGGAGCACTTCAAGGGACTGGCCAAGAACTGTCTCAATCATGGATTACCTTTAACTGTCTAGATGGAAACCTTTTATGGAGGATTGAACAGAGCATCTCAAATGGCAGCCGACGCAGTCACAGCTGGCGATATCATGGATAAATCTTACAATGAAGCTAAGGAAATATTAGACCGCATCACCAAACACAACATGGAATGGGTAGATGGTACTTATGACGCAAGAACAAATAGAAGGAGATGTTCTCAGAATGTAAACTCTATTGGTTCTAATGCAATAGCCACGCTTTCTGCACAAGTGGCTACCATGACAAACCTTTTGCAAAATATATCACTTGAGAATGCAACAAACACGCAAAAGATAAATCAGGTGGACGCATTCGTACAGCTCGTAGTTAGCTGTGTAGGCTATGAAGAACCTCATTCCTATACTGACTACCCGCAGAATCCATAGTCAGTCTGCTTTATTAAAAACAACCCATTCTCGAACACTTATAATCCCGGATGGAGAAACCATCCAAATTTTTCTTAGGGGGGATACCAGTAGGGCAACACCAGCCAGGGGTAAACCAGTAGTAGAGGCAGGGATCGCCGCTTGGATTCCAGCCAAGCAACCTCACAAACAATCCTTCAATAGAGGTGGTCATGCGTCGAGTTTAGCTTCTCCGCTTGAAAATCTCTTAAAGGAATACATCGCCCAGAATGACGCATTGTTAAAAAGCCAAGCGTCATTCATTAGAAATCTGGAGATACAAGTGCGGCAAATCGTTGGTGAGCTGAAGAATTGGCCACAAGGAGTTCTGCCCAGCAATACAGAAACACCAAGAAATAATAACGGAAAAGAGCAATGTCATGCGGTGACATTGTTAAACAACAAACCTCTTGTGGAAAGAACAATGAACCCAAGAAACAACAATCCTTCATCAACTAAGCACACAACACACCCAAAGGCATTCAAAGATCAAGAAGAACAAACGCCTGAATCTACAAGTCATTCCAACCCGAGCATGTTTAACGCAAGAACACCTACGGTGCAGCTAGAAGCACCATTTCCTAGACGCTTGCTAAAGAAGAATGATGAACAGCAGTTCAAGCATTTCCTTGAACTTCTAAGGTAACTTCACATTAACATCCCACTTATAGAAGCCTTGGAACAAATGCCCAAATATGTAAAATTTCTTAAGGATATTCTGACGAAGAAGAGAAGAGTCAGTGAGATAGAAGTAATTGCTCTAACGCAAGAATGCAATGCATTAATCATGGAATCAGACCTTTCTTTCTAAAGTAGACAATTCGATTTCTCATCATCATAGTTGTCGTGCTAGAAAAATTGACATCTACTACTTCATTTGAAATTAGATATTTAAAAACTATTTTACTTTTTAAAAAAAATAATCATTTTTTATCATTAGCTTATCAAATTCTATTGTTTGTTAAATCTAAACTTTCAATTTCATGGAATCAGAATCTAAATTTAAATAAGTGTTAAATTTTTACTTTTGATTTGATCTTTATTGATTTACTTACTAAAAAGATAACAATGTAGAATTTTTGCTTATTGATTTTAATAAAATAAAGTTTTGGATAATAATAACTTTCATGACTAATACAGAAATTAATTCGTCAAAATTTGTCATAAATTTCTTGACTCTACTGTCATTTATTCTCTAAAAATTGATCTATTCATATTGTATATATGTTTTATAATATTCATTTAATGTATAAGAGAACACATTTTTTTTTAAACTATATTTGAGGCTAAAACTCATTAGAGGGCTAAATTTGCAAAAGTCTCTAAAGTCTACTACTAATATTGCAACATTTATTCATGTTTAAGTTGCAAATTTATAATGGGATGAATTTCAAAGTTTAAGACTAAAATGGTTGCATCTTTGACATATATTCAAAATCATATTTATGTTATGAAATTGAGGAACACAACGGGAATACAGATACCAATAAAATATAATATAAAATAATATAGATAATAAATAAATAAATATTAAAGTAAATTAACCCTAATATATAAATAAAAAAAATTAAATTAACAAAATATAAAATAAGAAACTTCTTTGGATTCTCCACTTTCTTCAATTTTCATAGAATTTGTTCAATATATGTGTCTTCCAAAACCCACCAAATGCTACTATTTACAAGCAGTTTGAGTGGATTACATGGACAATGTGTAATGTTGAGACACATGGACAACATTTTGGGAAATTAGGGCATAACACATGGTCAATGGACATTAAGCATGATCATCTAATGGGCATCTATTATCATAATATTTATAATACTCCCCCTTATGTTCATTATATATATGAAATATGTCTCGTTAAAACCTTACTAGGAAAAAAACCCAATGGAAAAAAAATCCTAGTGAAGGGAAAAGAGTATATATTTCATATAATTTATACTTCTAAAAAGTGTATTTACTTCCCCTCATGGAAACATCACTTGAGATCTCTAAGTCGCCGCATTTCAATGTTGTGCACCAGTTTTTCAAATATTGTGATAGGTAATGCCTTTGTAAATAAATCTATCGGGTTATCTTTCGAAAAAATTTGTTCTACAATGATGTTGCCATTTTCTTCAAGATCATGATTGTAGAAAAGTTTTGATGAAATATGTTTTTTTCTATCTCCTTTAATATATTCTCATTTGATTTGGGATATACATGTTGTGTTGTCTTCGTATAATATTGTTGGAAGATTTGTATTAGAAGACAAACCACATGTTTCACGAATGTGTTGTCATTGTTCTTAGTCATATACATTCTCGACTAGGCTCGTGAATTGCAAGAATTTCACCATGATTTGAGAAAATAGTTATTATGGTCTATTTCATCGACCACCATGATACAAAAATTCCTCCACATGTGAATAGATAACCTATTTGAGGTCTAGCTTTGTGTGGATCATATAAATATCCAGAATCTGCATAACCAACTAGATCAAAATTTGATTTATTTGAATAAAAATAATCTATATCAATCGTTCCTCGAAGATAACGGGTATATGCTTAATTTCGTTTCAATTTCTTTTTGTTAGAGAAGAACTATATCTTGCTAATAAATTTATTGAAAATGCAACATCTAGTCTTGTATTATTAACAAGATACATAAGTGCATCAATTGCACTAAGATATGGTATTTTAGGACCAAGAAGTTCTTCATTATCGTCTCGAGATCGAAATATATCTTTCTTCACATCTAGTGAACGAACTTCCATTGGAATGTTCAGTGGATGTATTTTTTTCCATATAGAACCTTTTGAAAATTTTTCCTATATAAGTTGACTGATGAACAAATATTTCATATGTTAAATGCTTAATTTGTAAGCCAAGGCAAAATTTTGTTTTTAAGATATGCTAGATCCTTCATCTCAAATTCTTTCTTAAGATATTCTATTGCCTTTGAAAGCTCTTTAGGAGTTCCAATTATATTTAAATCATCAACATATACAATAATAATAGCAAAATCCTGACTGTCATTTCTTTATAAAAACACATGGACATATTTGATTGTTTTGATATCCTTATTAAACAAATATCTACTCAAGCGATTGTACCACATTCGTCTTGATTATTTCAATCCATATAATGATCTCTATAACTTTATTGAATACAATTCTCTTTAATTTGATTTATACGTTTCAAGTACCTTAAATCCTTCTAGGTTTCTCATTTAAATATCATTATCAAGAGATCAAGATGCATGTCCAGATTTTCATACACAGTCAGACCAATTAAATATCTTAGTGTAATGTTGGGGTTGATGCCCAAAATCTCGTGGGTCCTGTAGTTTGTAATTGTATTGTATAAATAATTTATTTATTTTTCAATATTTAGTAGCTCTAACCCATAAAACCAATAAAATAACATCTAATGTTATCTTCTATAGCTTAAACATGTATGTAGAGACGTACATGTGGATCATGTTTAAGTGATAACCTAAATGGTCTGTAGTAGATGATAAAGTTGGGTACCTTATCCTAGTGTCACTATGAATACAACCCACTTTATAGATGTTACAATTGCTGTAAAATTCTACAAATGATTTGATCCTGATCATTTATGTAGAGACATGTAAGCGGGGTGTTCTATACAAAAGGGTTTGTATAAGATCAGACCACAAAATGAATAGTCTCATTATATAAAGCCATTAATAATAGAGACCTACATTTCACCAAGATGACCATAGGTGACATGACCTGTGTCCTGAGTGAGTTGTGAACTCCAGCCTATGAAGGCGGTCCTTTGATTTGCATAGATGAGAGTGGCGAGATCACTAACTCAATATGTCTACCATTTTGGGGATTCGTCTTATTAGAGGGTTGGGAACATAACGAATTCACTTTTTTCCTAATGTCGGCATCACACCCTCTCTTGACCCGAGGGGGGTTTGGTCATAGTTGGACTATGATTTATTGTTATTTAGAGAGATCAGTAGTACTTAAGGAATTAGATGTAACTATAGGGGCAAAACGGTAATTTTGGCCTAGCTGTACTTATGAGCAATTTGTGAAGGGTCATCACATTATTGTCTGATTATATCCAATGGACACAGAAATATATTTGTAGTGCGAAAAGTGCAACTGTTGGTCTTTAGTGGAGTGACTGGTAGTTAATAGATGTTAAGTAATTTCATTAAAAGAGTTTAATTAATTATTCAAGTACTATTGGACCTTCAATCAACATGTCCATAAGGTCCCCTCTGTAGCTCAACTAGGATTATTGCTAATTAATTTTGGATTAGTTTGAATTCTTCAAATTAATTGAGGGTATTAATTATATATGATATAATTAATTTAAATTAATTATTTGTGATATGATTAATATAATGTATTTTTTACATTATAATATAAAGTTTATTTTGAGAGGAATTAAATATTTGAATATGATTCAAATACTAATTATATGAATTGGATTCATGTAATTAAATTTAGTATAAATGTGATTTATATTAAATATCACGATTGATTGAGCAAATTCAAACTATAGGTTATATTGTATTTTATACAATGTAAAAACTATAGGTTATATATTATTTTTTATATAACATATATTTTAATATATACTATATGATAAGGTAGTTATCATACGTGTATATATATATATATATATATAATTTAAATTTAAATCAAGGCAACTCTCTGGCCTTTATTTCTCTTAATTACTCATAATCGTAGAAAAATCTGGGATTTTTTTTTTTTTTTTATGTATTCATCATCTTCCTCACGAGAGAACACAGACAGTCTGTGTGATTTTGATCTCCCACCGTAATTCTTCTAGGGAAATTTTTCTCTCTCTTAAAAACAAATAAAGCCCACACCTACTTTTTGATTCTCTACCAAAGAAGAATACAGAGGATTACCTTTTGGTGGGGGGCCATCTTGGACTTTTGTTTTTGGTTCAAGGAGAATTGGAGAGTTCATGATCAATTGGAAGGGATTTCGTGAAGATTTTGGCTTCAAGGGTATTTAATTTCTAACCCTTCTTCCTTTTCTAAAAAGTATGTTGTAAAATTCTGTTTATAATGCATAATTTATGTTCTATGTATCTTAATTTTGTGATTTTGAAAATTGGAAACAATCCCCGCTTCCGCAGGTGACCTCACGAGTCCTTCAATTTGCATCCACCACTGGAGAATACGTCTCTTCATAATCAATACTAGGTCCTTGTGAGAAATCTTGTGCAACTAGTCCTGCTTTATATTGTATGACCATATTATTTTCATTTCTTTTCCTCACAAATACTCATTTATATCCCACAAGTTTGACACCTTTTGGTGTTTAGACTACTAGTCTAAAAACTGAAATTTTGACAGTGAGTTTAGTTTAGCCTCGATTGATTCTTTCCACTGAAGTCAATCTTTTCTATGTCAACATTGTTTAACATATTTTGGTTCGGAATCCTCATTTTTAGATATAATATCAAGAGCAATATTATACGCAAAAATATTGTCAATAATTAGATGAGTTCGGTTCCATCTTTTTTCTGTCATGACATAGTTTATGGAAATCTCATTATTATCTTTAGGTATTTCACTTTGCTCACTAGTCATGTCAAATATTTCTTCATGGATATTTACATCCTCAACCAAGCCCTTTTTTACTATTAATTATTTTTCTTTTTCAATGATTTTTATCTTTGGAACCCACTGGTATACCATGCTTATGGCGTGTTCCAAACTCATTAATGACAAGTTGCTGTGTTGAAATATCAATTTTCAATGGGATATTTGAAGTTGATATATGTGATTTAGTTACTTTCTTTACCTCTATAAATGCATCTGGTAGCTGATTTGCTATAGTTTGCAAATGAATTATCTTCTGAATTTTAGGTTCACATTGATTCTTACGGGAATCTAAATGAGACAATAACGATGTATTCCATGTAATTCTTTTTTTAACTTCTTAACTTCTTCCCCTTAACATTGGAAATTTTGTCTCATTAAAATGACAATCAGCAAACCGTGCAGTAAATAAATCGCCCATTACGGGTTCAAAATATTTAATAATTGGTGGGGAATCATATCTAATATATATTCCTAACTTCCTTTGATGACCCATCTTAGTACGTTGTGGTGGAGCAATTTGAACATATACTACACATCCAAAAATTCTCATATGGGAAATATTTGGCTCATAGCCATAAGCTAATTGTAATGGTGAGTACTTATGATAAATGGCCTAATGTGTACAAGTGACATTGCATGCGAAATAACATGTCTTCATACAAATGTAGGAAGCTTAGCTCTCATAAGCAATGGTCTAGCAATTAACTGCAAACGTTTTATAAAAGATTCTGCTAAACCATTTTGTGTATGAACATGAACTACAAGATATTCAACACATATCCCAATTGACATACAATAATTATCAAAAGCTTGGGATGTAAATTCACCAGCATTATCAAGACGAATGGTTTTAATTGTATAATCAGAAAATTGTACTCTTAACTTAATTATTTGTGTAAGTAATCTTGCAAATGCAAGATTTCGACTGGATAATAAGCACACATGTAACCATTTGCTGGATGCGTCTATTAATACCATAAAATATCTAAATGACCCACTTAGTAGGTTAATAAATCCATATATATCATCATGAATTTGTTCTAAAAACGCAGGTGATTTAATCCCCACTTTGACTAGTGATGGTCTAATGATTAATTTGCCTTGAGAGCAAGCATCACATGTTAATTCATTGGATTAAAGAATCTTTTGGCTCTTCAATGGATGTCCATTTGAAATCTCAATAATTCTTCTCATCATTATAGATCCTGGATAACCCAATTGGTCATGCCAAATTATAAATATGTCTGGATTCATGAACTTCAGGTTTATTTTTTCATATGTTTCAATTACTCGTATATGAGTATAATATAATCTAGAAGATAACTCTTTCAATATACGTTTTTCATATGAGACAGTAGATATGATATAAAGATACTCCATATTAGTCTTTCTATCAGACTCAGTATGATAACTATTGCAACATATATCTTTAGAACTAAGTAGATTTCTCTTTAATTGACTAGAGAACAATGCATTGTCAATTGTAAATGTTGTTCCTCTAGATAAAATAATATTTTGCTTTTCCAATCCCTTCAATTAGATTTGCAGAACCTGATATTGTATTGACTTTTGCTTCCAGCATTGCCAGTTTTGAAAATTATTTTTTACTTGTAAGTATTGTGTGTGTAATTGCACTGTCTGCCAGACATAAATCTTCTTAACTCATTTTTTAGTCACCCAACATATGAAAATGATCCAGGTTTCTTCATTAAAAGAAAAAAATTACAATAAGAAAAAAATATTTGAAATATAGAAATGTTAACATCTACTAAGAAGAAAATAAAACATGGAGATGAATAAAAAAAACAAGTTTAGATATTTTCAAAGTCAAAAGAAAACACTTAATGTTCTATCAATTCTGCCGACTTTCTCTTCAGGAGATTTAAAGAAGTCTGTCACATCTAAATTTGTCATATGGGATTGGTCAAATATATCATTATCCTGGTATGCAAAATTTGCTTCTACATTTTTGTCCAGTCATTCCGCATCAGAAGCATTTATTTTTAACACTTTTGAACTCTTATTTTGTGGATTTTTTTTTTTTTTTGTGATCATAGTTTTGTGTGATTCTTTTGAAATTTGAATGATTAAAACGACCACCACGAAAATAATAATTATTTCTTCTTCTGCCACGGACACAACCATGACCTCGACCACAATTATTATTAAAATTCACAGCATTCACTTCAGGGAATGATGTTGTTTCAGTTGGTCGAGATTCATGATTTTTTATCAATAACTCGTTATTTTGTTTGGCCACGAGAAGATAAGAAATTGATTTAGAATATTGTTTAAAACCTTTTTCTCAATATTGTTGTTGCAGGAGTGTATTCGAGACATGTAGAAAATGTCTTCTTTAACCTATTGATTTAAAATTTTGGAGCATCAAGTACATCCATTTACGACAAGCTTTAGGAAGAAAAATTATTTTCTGATGATCACATTTTTTTGGCATCCAAGTGTATTTTGACATCAAGCACTAATGACGAATAATTATTACCATTAATATAAAACGCTACAAATTCTAATGTTATGATATTTCCATAGTAACACTATTACAAAATATTATATTTATATTAGAATTTTTATAGATATTAATGCAAAATAACATTAAATTTATTAATTATAACGAAGAGGGGAAAACTGACATACTTTTAGAACCTATCTTTAGCGGGGAAAACAATAGGAGCTCGTGCTAATAACGTGTTGTGAACTTGAGAAACGCAACGAAAAAACGAATACCAATAAAATATAATATTAAATGAATATAATATAATATGATAATAAAATAAATTAAACATGATATATATATATATAAATTAATTAAATTAGCAAAATATAAAATAAGAAATTTCTCTAAATTCTCTACTTTATCCAATTTTCATGGAATTTGTCCAATATGTGTTTTCCAAAACCCACCAAATATCATTATTTATAGTCATTTTGGCAAGTAGGAGGTGAATTATATGAACACTAATAATGTGTAACATTGAGACACATGCACAACACTTTGGAAAATGGAGGCATAACACATGGTCAATGGATATTAAGAAAGAACATCTATTATCATAATATTTATAATAATTCAAATATTAAAAGAAGGTTTGTGCATGCACTCTTTTCTAATTATAGAATGTTAAATTGTAATATACTAAAAAATTTGGGTATAATTAATTCAAAATTTGGTAAAATGTATCAAGTCATTTAAATTCGATATATTTTGCTAAAGTGAACTTAGCTCAAACATAATTGATTTGATTTTCTTTGAGGTCTACAGTTCAATCCCCTAATGAAATTAAATCTTTTGCACGATGAAAAATAAAAAAAAAGTCAACTATTAAGGATAAAAGTTATATTGGTTTAATTAAATTGTATTTTTGTTTGACCTTTTTAATTTTAAATTTTTTATTTAAAACTTTTTTTTAGTTGTAAAATTCAAACATAACTTTTATCCTTTTGAAAATAAAACAATGCTATTCAAAATAATTTTTTTAAAAAAATGAAAAGTTTAGATCATATTTGGTAACTATTTTGTTTTTTGTTTTTAAAAATTAAGCTTATAGATATTACTTCTACTTCCAAATTTCTTCTTTTGTTATCTACTTTTTAGCAATTGTTTAAAAAACCAAGCCAAAATTTGAGAACTAAAAGGAGTAGCTTTTAAAAAGTTATTTTTGTTTTTGGAATTTGGTTAAGAACTCAACTATTGTACTTAGAAGAGATGCAAATCATTGTTATAAATATGGATGAAATCAACTTAAATTTCAAAAAAAAAAAAAAAAAAAATCCAATGATTACCAAACGAGGTCTTAAACATTCATTTAAAAAAAAAAATGAACATTTTGATCCAAGTATATGTATAATGACCCAAATAAATAAAATTTAAAGATATAGGTTACCAAATTTACGTTTTGAAAGAACAAAAACAATTTTAAGGTCCATGATGAAAAAATGGTAACAATCATATCTTAAATCTTCTATGTAATTATAAATGATTTCATGTATGCTAATTTAAAAGTACATTTATAAGCTTCCGCTTAATCTTTTCTTATAGACACTTCAATCAAAATGAACCCTTTGATGAAATTATAGTAGCCAAAATAATAAAACTTTAAACTATAGGTTATCAAATTCAAACTTTACGTTTCAAAAATAAAGAAAAATAGACAAAAATTAAAAACACAGAGATTAAAATAAGATTTCATTTGGTAAACAAAGAATGAATTAAACGTTGGCAAAATCCTCTCCCTTCTATTACAGGTATATGCAAAAATAATAATAATAATAATAATAATAAATACTAAGAACACAAAAATTAATGTGGTAAAATTCCGAATGGGAGAAAAGAACTATAAACTAGAAATTTTACTATATGAAAAATTATTACAATCACATAAAAATTTCTTTCTGTTTCCAATAACAAGGGCACTCTTTCAAAGTATTATCCACTCATACAACCGAACTAGAAAACCAAATTAAGTGCTTTAAATTGAGACGAATTGAAATCAAAGTCATAACCTTTTTTTTTTTTTTTTATAGTGTTTGGAGTCCATCAAACGTTTTGAACCATTATTTTTCTAATATTTTACCAAAATCTAACGCTAAAATAGGATTTAGTTTCAATAAATTTATTTCTTTTCTCACATTTATGAGCCTATGGCTTAGAAATTTTACTGTTTATACCAAATAAAATTAAAGGCAATACCGATGTACACACCAAAGTTGACCTAGACTCTTGATAATTGGGTGTAACATGGAACACCATGGCCCATTCTATTAATTACCTTCCAAAGTCAAAACCACCTCTTTGCCTTCCCAATCCACCACTTATTTTTCTTCTTCATATTGCCCTTAATGAGATCTCTCGTCAAATTTAAAAGATCTTCCCAACTACAAAAGTCTTCCAAAGTAATATCACAAATATATAATAAAATTATATTATGAAAAAAATTATCCACACGATAAATAAATAACATCATACTTCAAAATAGTATGTAACATTATTTAATTCAATAAGATAAGTACTCTTCTCAATAAAATAAGGTAAGATAAATACATTAAACTTAATAAGCCTCATAAATCATAAGAGAGCTAATTATACACGTCATATACAACACATGCTTTAAATAAAAGGGTAAATGATCCTTTTATGGTTGTACTCTTACCTAAAGTATTTTTGTCAAAGACTTTATGATACATATAGACACCAACATCTTTTTTGGTAACACTCATTTTTATTTATAAAGAAAAATAAAAAGTCTTTACCATCTGATTTCTTATCCACAAAAGATTCTCTTTTTTACCTGGATGTTAAGAAAAGACTGTGTCAATAATTTTGATTTTATGTGTATAGACAATTCTTCAATATGTCTATAAGAAAGGGGTTTTTTTTTTTTTTTTTTTTGGGTACAACAGTAAAAGGAGAAAAACTATGTAAATGTTTTAAATTATATCAAAGCGAGCGTAGTTCAAAAATCTGTAGTTTGAATCTTCTCATTCTTATTGTGTTAAAACAATGGTAAATAATTGTGCCCTATCAATTATAAATGATGATGAGAGGTAGGGGCCACCATTCAAACTACAAAAACCGAACCGTTTCTCAAAACTAAATCGAAAACTTGATCAAACTTAAAAATGCGGTTCAATCTGGTTTAAAGAAATTTTGAAACTGAATTAATACGGTTTTAATTTCGAAAACCGAATTCAACCGTTTTTAACTTTTATATATATATGTTTTACAAAAAGAATACAACCGAATTTTTTTTAAAAAAACGAACCGAATCGCTTTTTAATTTTTAAAAGAATATATACATATTTTTAAAAATACGGAAATGGAATTTAAAACCAAATCGAACCATATATGTGGTTCGGTTCGATTCGATTTGAACCAATAAATTGGTTCGGTTTCACGTATAGAAATTTTAAAATTTTTTGTTCGATTCAGTTTGACCACCAAATCGAATTGAACTGAACCATTTCCACTATAGTGAAAGATCACTAAAAGGAAAAAGAGAATTATAATTTTTTTTCTATTTTTCTTATTTTGAAAGTATATATATATATATACTGAGACCCACATGGCACCATTATTGATTATTCATTTTCAAAGTTGATAGCAACTTTGGCACTTTGGACAAATTCATTTAAATGCACGGAACCACCTATTGCATTTGAATTGATATTTAAAACCATCCAATCATGGAAACAAACTATTTATTTGGAGGTCAATATTCAGTTTTGTCGTATTAATTAAGAATGAAAACTTGGGTAAGAAAATTATAAAATAATGAATATTATCATACAATATAGAATATCATATACTTTATTAATCCTTTCATCCAAACTTATAGAATCCAATATAAAGGCACCCAACCTCGAGAAGGAGGTGACTTGAGTTGTGGTTAAAAAAAATAAATAAATTTCATTTAATTTTTTTAAAAAAAACTATTTCAAAGTTTGAGGGTTATTTTTAACTCAACCTAAACATGTCGAACTATTATACTTTAGATCTCATTTGGTAACTATTTTTTTTTTTTTTTGTTTATAGTTTTTGAAAATTAAGTTTATTTCTCTCAATTTTTTACCATGATTTACAATTTTCTTAAATGTAATACTTGAATTCTTAACCAAATTCTAAAACCAAAAAACAAATTTTAAAAAACTCTTCTGGTTAGTTTTTAAAATTTGGCTTGGTTTTGTAAAATCATTCGTAAAAAATAGGTAACAAAGAAAAAAATTTGAAAATGGAAGTAACGTCTATAAGCTTATTTTTCAAAAACAAAAATCAAAAACCAAATGGTTACCCAACAACACCATAATATATTTTTTTTTTAAAAAAAAGACAATTTTATTCATCTTAAGAATAAAAAATGGGGCCTTCAATAAAAACTATATACACATGATTTTGTACAAGGGACAAATTTTAAATTTCAGCCTTTATTTAATATCTACACTCTTACCATTCTAGAAATTTAGGGTCAGAAACTTGAAACACAGGATTTTTTTTTTTTTTTTTTTTTTTTTTTTGTAAAGAACTAAAAATAAGTTAAATTCATAATTTAGCAAGTTTATATTTAATCTAAAATTGGGCCAAAGTTTGGGCTTCTCTCCCAAATCTTGAGGAAGCCCAAATTTGTCTCAAACCCAAAATTTAGGTATCACAATTTATGCCCCAATTACAGCTTTTTACAACATCTTTGAGTAAAAGCCAACAAGAGCGTAGCATAGTATTTATACTATCACCTCGAGTTTAAGATTCGATTCCTTCACCCTACACTTTAATTATAATATCTTTTCAGGAAAAAAAAAAAAAAAAAAAAAAAAGACATCTTTTAAGTAAACCAAGCTCTTTGTTTAGCAAATTGCTGTAGTTTTAAAATGAGAGAAATTATGGAAAATGATTGAAAGAAAAATTATGATAATGGAAGCTATCTAAAAGAATTTCATATTTTCAGTAGCTGTTAGTATTTTTAGGAGAGAGTTGTCTATAGTTTTTCATCTCAAATCATATTTCTGCCATATATTGGTATTTACATTCAACTAAGCTCAACCGCTAGATTCTATTGAAAGTATATCATGTGCAGTATTTTGAATTTTGATTCAATTTGGTTCTTAGATTTCAAGATTTACATTTTAATTTCAAATTTTTACTAAATACTTACTTTTAATTTTAAGTGTTAATGTTTATTGATTAGTTAAAAAGAATTCTAATGAATTAATTTTTACTATATTATAATTAATTTTAAAAATTTACTTCATAATGATTTTAAAAAAATTAATACTAAAGACTAAAAAGTAAGTATTTAATTAAAAAATCGAGACTGAAAGTGTAAATCTTGAAATTTAAAGACCAAATTAAAATAAAACTCAAATTTCAAGATAAAATTGTAACATTTTGTAACCTATGACTAGATTAAAATCAAAATCAAGACTCAAGAACTAAAAGTGTAATATTCCAAAATTTATAGAACAAATGAAAATTGTATCAAGAAACTTTAGACCAAAAAGATATTTTTCCATTATTTTAATTTTCTAATTTTCAGGAAGTGGGCCTAAAGACACAAACTTCGAGAAGCAAGTTCAAAGGGTTGGTTGCAATCAGACTCAAAATAATAAAGATATAAAAAAAGAATAAACATATTAGGGATATATTACAAAATTAGCGCCAGCTATCACTGATAACAGCTATCAACGATAGCTATATAGGTAAATGACCAAAAAACCCACACGCAACCCACCATTTTGTGCTTCTTCTTTCGATTTTCTCAAATAGAAAACTAGCATTGATAGCTATTATCAATTGCTATCAGTGATGACTTTCAATTTGAGAAATATTAATACAACCTTAAAATAGAAACACTTGAAATATCCCATTTTAATTTACTATAAGTTTTTAATGACTATCATTGATACATTTGATCAATTGGAATTAAACTTGAAATATTAACACCTAAGGCTATGAGTAGATATCAAGGATAGAATTTTATAAGTAGTTATCAACTTTTTAAAGGAAACTATCATCTTTCAAAGATTAACATTTAAAATTATAAGTAATAGAAGTCTAACAATAAGAGGTCTATCAGTGACTATTTCTAATATTTACATAAGTCATATCACCAATATCATTAAATATCATTCATTTTATTAATATATACTTAAGTCATATCACTGATATACGAATATCACTGATAGCTTCAATTAGTGGCTATCCCCCATAGCTTTTAGCAGTGACTATCAATGATAGACTTTCATTAAATGAAATTGACTTTTATATCATTGATATCACCTAAGTTCTATCACCTATATCATTGATATCACTTATATTGTAGTTATCGATGATAGGCATTATCATTAATAACATGCTATTAGAGATAACTTCCGTCATTCTTTTTTACCATCAAATAATTATGAAAACTTCTATCACTGATAAACATGTTATTAGTGATGAATTATAGGTATTCCACTTACACTTTAGTTCAAGATTCAACTTTATTAGTTAAATTCACTAAGTTGGCTAACGATAACAGACTTCTATAAGTGGCTATTAACTGTGAAAAAATCATCAAAGATTAAGCTATCAATGATAGAAATATTAGTGGG
Organism: Benincasa hispida; assembly: GCF_009727055.1. NCBI lineage: Eukaryota > Viridiplantae > Streptophyta > Magnoliopsida > Cucurbitales > Cucurbitaceae > Benincasa > Benincasa hispida. The sequence continues at coordinate 2,261,306 of NC_052350.1, read as the reverse complement.
TATCACTGATAGACTTTCATTTGCTATTTATATTTATTATTTCGTTATAATAATCAAACTTGATGATTGGCTTGTTGGTGTTAAGTCGCTTATGAATAAAGTACTTTCAAGTTTTGAGTATGAAACTCAGCCTCATATTTCTGATGAAACTCAGCCTCATATTTCTGATGAAACTCAGCCTTATAGTTCTTATGAAAAAAAAGGAAGAAGCAGAAATAGATAAAGGAAAGAAAATTTAAAAAGAAAAAAAAAAAGAAAGAGAAGAAGCAAAAACTGAAAAAAAAGAAATAAATTTTTTTTAAAAAAAAAAAACAAAATTTGAAGAAATGAAAGAAATTTTTTTTTTTTAAAAAAAAAAAAAGGAAAGAAAATAAAATTTAAAAAAAAAAAGAAAGAAAGAAAGAAAGGGAAGAAGAAAAAAAAACTGCAGAAAGAAAAGAAAATTAAAAATTAAGAAAAAAAAAAGAAGAAGAAAAACCAAAGAAGGAAAGAAAGGAAAGAAAATAAAAAATATAGAAAAAGGAAAGAAGCAAAAACCGAAGAAAAGAAAAAAAAAATTAAAAAGATAAAAAAAGAAAGAAGAAGGTATGCAACAAGATAAGATAAAGGAGGGCGAAATTGGAAATTAGAAAAATTCAAAAGTTGATTAGTCTAACACTTATATATTTGCAAATATTTTAAATATGTGATATATTTTTAGATATTTTCCCTTATTTTACCCTCTATTACAAATATCCAAGTTCAAATGAGGGTCGAAGCCCAATTCACAAACCCACCACAAACCAAAAATTAATCGATTATTTAAAGCTAGTATGAGAGATTTTTTTTTTTAAAAAAAAATTATTGTTTATTTTTTATTGTATGTAAATGTTGAAATGCCTTAAATCTGTTTGTCGGTGTTTCGAACAATCAAGTACAGGTCTATTTGCAGTTATTTACGTTTATGACCCTAGGATTTAGAGTAGTACGCAATATAAACTCTCTAACCCTGGAGACACCGTTTTTTTATGTAATTTCTGAAAAACATTCTCTCAAATAATATTAGCTAACATAGTGAATCACGTATATCTGTGTGTCGATCTTTCCTATCTCTACATTCCTCTTTGGATATGGGAAGTATGGACGTGGAACCTAATATTACACTTTCTAAAAGAAAAAACTTAGCTACATCTTTCCATTGTGTAGCTTTGTATTTTTTTCAAAAGATATTAAAATTTTGTTTTTTCTTGTCCATGTAGAGCAATGGGAATAATGGACTTAGGTGCATCAAAGTTATTGAAAGTAAAAAACTTGGGTGCACCCTATTGTGCAGCCTCTGTATAATTGGGTGCTCTTTCTTTGAATGAACTTGACAAAAAATTGGCATGTTACCATTGAACTTAATATATATATATATATATATATATAATTTATTTGTTTTTGTGCATGTAAAGAAAGGGAGAGAATGAATGTAGGTGGAGCTTAAGTTGCTCTTTCTTGAAATTTTTTTAAAATAATTTTTTTTAATATATAATGACAAATATAGGGTAAGAGTGAAAGTATTGTAAAAAATAGGTTTTTAAATCGTGTACCAGGTACACGAGTTCCTGTTGATCTGGCACGCGCAGTCTACCATGACAGTCATGCAGCGTTGGTTGAGGTAATCGTATAACGTCATGTACCCGGTACACGACTTCCTCCTCCATAAATCACGTCGCGCCTCTTCTTCTTTCTTATCCGAACACTTCTGCCTTTTCCTCCATCCACTTTTTGTTTCGTCTTCTCCCTCCAAAATCATCTGAAATCTTTCTTCGTTTGCTTCCATCTTGTGCATCCAAACATATCATTTTGCCTCCATTTGTTCGTCCGAAATTCTCCTCCATTTGTTCGTCCGTCCAAAATCGTTCGAACGCTTTCGTGGTAAAATTCTTTCCCTACGTTGTTTTCCAATATNTTGTTTTCCAATATATAATCTTCATATATATATATATATATATATCTTTATTTGCATTTAGGCTATGGATCCATGATTTATTTGTTGGGTTGAATCTAGAAATATATGTATATATTTGTCTATTTGTTGGGCTATTTTTTTTATGATTAATTCATTCGACGATTATGTATTTGTAGGTTGAATGTAGAAATAAAAATGAAGATTGGTTCATGGATATATTATTTTGATTTTATTTGGGCTGAAAGGTATAGTTTATGGATCTTAGATTTGGACTGATTTAAATGTATAGTTTATGGATCTTAGATTTAGATTGATTTAAATGTATAGTTTATGAATCTTAGATTTGGGCTATTTAAATGTATAGTTTATGAATATTAGATTTGGGTTATTTAAATGTATAGTTTATGAATATTTGATTTGGGCTAATTTAAATGTATATTTTATGAATCTTAGATTTAGGCTATAGTTTATGAATCTTAGATTTGGGCTTATTTAAATGTATAATATTTAGATTATATATGTTGAACAAATTGAATTTTGTTGAGTTGACATATTAACATTTTTTTTTTTTTGTCAACTATAACAATTGAAAAAATCATAATAAATATGTCGATGCGTCCTGAAGATTTAGTTATTCTTGAACCTGGAAATGATGGAGATATTGACATTGATGAAGTTGATGAATTATTTGGAAACGACAGTAGTGAGACTGGGAAATTACAAATTCAACCTTGTATTATAAATTCCATATTGTGTAGCTGTGTTCCCCTAATCGGACAAATCCCAACAATGGTAGGCTTATTGAGTTATTTGACCATTCTCACTCATACAAATCAAAGGATCGCCTGCATAAACATAAGTTCACAACTCACTAATTTAGGTCATGTCACTTATGGTCATCCTGGTGAAATGAAAATCTCTATTATTAACGATATTATATAATAAAACTAGTCATTTTGTGGTCCAGTCTTATACAAACTCCTTTGTATAGAACACCCCTACTCACATGTCTAATCATTTGTAGCACTTTACAATAATTGCAACTTCTACAAAGTGGGTCGTAGGTCGTATTCATAGTGTCACCAGGATAAGGTACCAAGTTTTATCCATCTACCACAAACCATTTAGGTTATCACTTGAACATGATCCAACTATGTCTCTACATACATGTTTACGCTACATATGTTAACTTTGAATATTAGTTTATTGGTTTGTGGGTTAATGCTACTAAATATTGAATAAAACATCTCATATTTTATTAAATGAGTAAAATGTTTGTATATTACAATTACAAACTACATGACCCATGAAATTTAGGTATCAATCTCGACAGATTCATCTTCTTGCTGATTTAGAAATTCCTTTTCAAGCTCTAGCTACCATTTATTATGATAACCAAGCTACTATTTTCATCGTTTCTAATCCCGCATTTCATGAAAGAACCAAACACATAGAAATCGATTGTCACTTTTTTTGTGGCAAGATTCAACAAGGACAGTTGAAACTTATTTATGCTCGGTCTTCTCATCAATTAGCTGATGATATGTATAGTAAGACTCTTCCATCATCCACTATTCAGGAGTTCATGTACAAGATGGGAATTTGTAATCTTCATAGTCCATCTTGAGGGGGAGAATTAGTTAATATACTTAGAAAGTTGTTTCTTGTCGTTGAGTTTGTTACCGAGTTGGTACTGCTATAAATACTCTTCAATTAGTTTAATAAAGTGGGCTTTTACCATTATTTTCAAAACAATAATTAGGTGCTCATGTGCTCCCCTCCTCTTTACCGCACAAATAATAATAATAATAATAATAATAATTTTAAAAAATAAAATAAAATTATCACATTTCCCGTTAGATGCAACTTGGGTTGCACATAACATAGCTGCAACTAAGTTTTTCTCAATCCACAGCCAACAAATTTTGATGAGTTAATCTTATTTATTTATTTATTTTCTGAGAAAGGTAATGATCATATTTTCCTTTTTTTTTTTTCTCGTTACAAATTGGTGTGTTCTTTTTTATGTGTCCAGTTTAGTTTTGTCGTTTTCTACATTTTAGTAGGGCATTCTTACCCAAGTACTTCATTTTCAATGGAGTATTTTAAACTTGTTCAGAACATTAGTCTGATTTTATTTCTTAATTGCAATATTTTCAAGTGTATTTATGAAAGAAATTGTTGCTTAGGGGTTAGATTACATGTTTAATTTAATTATTCGTGTTCGATAAGTCGTTAAATTCTTTAATTTATCTAATAAGCCTCTAAAATTTAGGTATGTCGAATTGATTTTTATGAAACTTTAGTGTTAACAAACCTCCATATTGTACTTGTTGTAAATTGAACTAAGGCCGAAGGCCCATTGACCCACAGTCTGACAAGTCCAAGTCTAACTGACCTCCTTGATCCCTCTATTTGACACATCCAGAGCCCAACATAAAATGAAAGACAACACTATTAGTGGTATACAACACAACCGTGAAACCATTGATTAAAATATTCATCGATATATCCGTAAATTGATAAGTTTAATATCAATATTAAATATTTACAGATATCTTAAATATTCTTTTATAAATACTCGTAAAATATTTATTGAAGCTCATCTAGGAGATGTTTTTTATTTGCATTCACGCCTTTTAGAAAGAACCACTTAACCAAGTTTTGTTTTAAGTAAAGTATGACTGCTTTACTAATAGTTGAGACCCAATTGGGAGATGGTATTTCTTTATTTCATCCAAGTTTAGAATGGATTAATGTAGTTCCTCTATGCCTTGATTTTGATTAAGTTTCCTTCCTATTAATCTGGAAGTTCTTTTTAGATACAAGAAATGATTCTATTCCAAAGCCAAAGTTTGTAATTCTCAAAAAAAGATTCTGGAGTATCCTCAAGTTTAGGAATTGTTCCTCTAATTATAGTAGTACCAAGTACTTCTTGCCAAGCTCTAATATTGATCAGATTAGATTTATAAGTAAGCATCTCTTGTAAAATATGAGCAACACCAAATCCTTGAGCCCAAACCTCCATTTCTCCCACCTATTGTCCACCTTGCTTGGTACATGTCTTCCATATACTATTCTATCCAATCAAGCACTAGTTTAATTATCGAATTTTGCTGAATCCATTGCAATACATCAAAAAAAGAGTGAAAATAGAACCAATCACAATTTATTGAAATTTGCTTGAACATAATACTACCCTTTAATATTCTACGCATGATTATCATAAGATTTTCTTTTTGAAAAATCCGCACTTTTCTAAACCCAAAAAATATAAGCTCATCATATGTATTCAATGCCCCTTATTCATTTCTAACAATTGACTCTCATGTAAATACCATGAAATAAAGTTATAAAACCGGACACGGGATAGGAAAATCAGCCTCGAGGCACTCTTCTTCCCAGCTCTTGACTGAACCATGAGGTCCCCGGATTCCGAAATTTAGAAGTGTATCATACCTAAATCTAACTGGAGTTCGCAATGGTGGAGGGATCTGGCCGAGAAAAAGAGGATTTCTAATGAAACAATTGCTGGTAGCATTGTGGAACATGTACTAGGGTTGACGGCAAAATAACAATACTCATGAGTTAGTGGGAGAAAATTATTAATCTAAACAACTTGATATTGCGTGGAATACAGAATCAACAGGGGGAAAATCACAAATCAACAGTAACACAGTAACAGATGAAAGAGAAAAGAAAGTCCATTTACACTCAGTCTTTTAAAATTCACGCATCTAAGGGGGGTGGGGGGAACCTTGAAACAAATATACATGGAAGTCTTTGTTTCGCAGTCTGATTTCAATACAACATTAATATGAATTTAATCACCTTGTCGCATAGGAGCAGACATTAACTACGGCCCGAAATTACTTCATGGCTTTTGCTACAAATGCCAATAGAGATTCTTTGCAAAACATCATTCATTCACCATAGATTAATTTTAGATGATGCATAAGTTAGCTTATATGTGGCAGCAGCATCACATCGAAGCCTTTATAGAAGCATGCAACTATGATACCCTCTCTTAAAGAAAATATCAGAAACTTTAAACCTCTGAATTTTGGCATATCTCAAAGACAAAACATTGTTGACCTCAAAAGTAATCTTCAACATTAAATTAAAAACCAAATGATTCATCATCACTCCCAGCAAAACCCTAAAGAAAATTCTAAACACTGATACTTGTAAGGATTAAGGTTTAACAAGTTTCTTCTCAAAATAGAAACAAAAAAGTGCGTCTGCAAATAATCATGATGGATATTTCTTCTAATAACGACCAATTCCCCAAACTCTAACGACTCCATCTGTGTAGCCACCAAACAATGTGCTCCCATCTGCGCTCCAGCTCAAACTTGTGCAGTAAATAACCTGCAAATCCAACAAAAAACTTTGAATCAGTTATAGACGAACGAATAAATTCATCAAAAGGAAGCACGAGTTCAAAAATTGAGGTTTGCTTGTATAAAAATTGACAACCAGTCATCAAAAAGGAAGATTTCCCCTGCGAATCATGCATACCAATATCTAAATTTTTGCATAAAATTTGACTAAAGAACGGCATGTGACTTCGAAATGTGCAAGTTTCACTTCATTATGAGGCATAAACATAATCCCAAGACATTTCCAGATAGAAATATAGACAAAATCACTAATCTATTCCGGATGCACTTCAAATGGGTAATATATAAACAATAAGAAAATTGGGACAACTATCATATGTAAGTGACTCTATAGTTAGAATCGTGATTAAGCTCTGAAAACATTGTGAAACTACACCAATTATACGACATTTCATACTTCAGAATAATCAAGTTGAATGTTAATAACATGGTATACTACTAAGACAATGTGATTAGTATTCGCAGGCACCAGAATAAATCGATCAATCATCAACGAACATAGAAAAACAATTGAAATGCCTCAAATTTGCATAGAACAATTGGAATGCCTCAAATTTGATAGAATTGAAGAATGAGTCAAGTACAATATGAACAGGGAAAAACAAATATACCTTAATCTTGTTGGCAGTCGCAGCATGGGTGTCATCAGTTTTCTCCGCCTCGGTTTTTAAATCGACTTTCAAATCCTCCACAATGCTTTTGCTCTCCAAATCCCAGATCTTAATACTGCTCTCAGTTGCAGCACAGAGCCAGTACCTGTTGGGGCTGAAACAAAGAGCATGAATAATCGATCCGGCATCCAAGGAATAAAGTCTCTTACCCTCAGCCAAATCCCACAGCAAAATCACTCCGTCTTTCCCTCCGCTAGCGCACAGAGACCCATCCGGCGAAACAGCCACCGTGTTAACATAACCAGCGTGACCAGCGAGAGTAACTCTCAACTTGCAATTGGTCAAGTTCCAGACTTTCACGGTCTTGTCCCAAGACGCCGAAACAATAGTTGGCTGGAGGGTGTTAGGGCTAAATCTAACACAGCTAACCCAGTCAGAATGAGCGTCGCCGTCCTGGATTGTGTACTTGCACTCACCGAGAGTGTTCCATAGCTTGATCGTTCGGTCACGAGAGGCGGAGACGATCTGGCGATTGTCGATGGAGAAGGCGACGGAGAGAACATCTTTGGAATGTCCGACGAATCGACGGGATGTAACGCCAGTAGCGAGGTCCCAGAGGCGGAGCTCGCCGTCCCAGGAACCAGATAGGGCGAACTGACCGTCGGATGAGAGGACAACATCTTGAACAAAGTGGGAGTGACCATTGAGCCTTCGTTGAGGAACACCGTAGGTTTTCTCTTCCTTGGTGAGACGCCATAAGATGATGGATTTGTCACGGGAGGAGGTGACAATCATATCAGAATTGTCGATGGGAGTAGCGATGGCCGTCACCATGTCGGTGTGAGCCCTCATTGTGCCTCGCAGAACAAGCCCTTCCGCCATTTTTGAGCTCTGCTGTGGTTCTACGCCTTTGGCTGTGTAAAGAATGTAAAGTTGTGAGCGATAGAGAAGGAAGCGAGGAAGAAGAGATGGTATATATAGGGAGCAAATTAGGGTTTTGAAGTAGACCGGTTGTAATTTGGAGAACCCTAGGAACCGTTTGGGCCTTGTGAAAACCAAAAAGCTTTCTTTTTTTCTTTTATATTTTAGTTCAGCATTGATATGTTTTCCAAACTAAAAAATATGTCATGTGATGATATAATATGTCCTTTTTTTTTTTAGTACGTCCATGCATATTTATTTTTGGGGCCATTTTTAGTTCTTAATTTTTAGTGTTTAATAATAAATTTTAATTTATGAATAAGAGATGTTTTTTCAAGAAGTCATGAAAAAACATTTAAGAAATGGGTGAGAAAAAATATTTATTTCATATTAACTATTTTTAATTAAATTTAAAATGTATGATAAAAGAATATATAAATTAAAATATTTGGTAATATTCTTTCTAAAAATTTTGTGATAATCATCTTAATAAAACCATCTTTTTTTTATTTTAATTGCCATGATTTCATTATTCTTCCAAATTTCGAAGTTTAATCTGAACAAAAATTTTAAAAAATGTATTTATTATTAAATCTTCAAATAATAATAATAATAATAATAATAATAATTTGTTACTAAGGAAATACGTGGGATATTGGTTTTTGGTAGGCGACTACCTTGGATTGAAATTATGATCTCTAAACTCTTTATTAAGAGATGTTCTCTTATTTACTACTATGGTTAGAAAGTTGTTTATATACAAAATTGTTTTAAAGGGTAAAATCACTTAAAATATTTTCAAATATAATAAAAAATATATATATAACTTTTCCAATCGATTGGTTTTTTTATATTTTGTTATATTAGTAATGAGTCATTTTGCTATGCATAAAAACAACCTATATATATTATGTTTTCTAACAAAAATCACTATAAAATTATCCACTAAGTATATTAGCAACTATAAAATCATCCACCAAGTATATTAGCAAAAATATAATGATACAACATTAAATACATTGGTTTAATATTGATGTTAGATAATATTAATTACAGAATAATAATATATCTAAATTTATTCACCCAAATAAAATATGAGATTTTTTTTAATATAAAAAAATTTAAAAATATTTATTTTTATAGTAAAAACTTTTAAAAGTACAAGCAACAACTTTCTGTTATAAAATATAAATATTTTTTAAATTTTTTTATTTATAAGAATTTCCCTTAGAAATTTTTTTTCTTTTTCTTTTTTTTTTCCTTTTCTTTGTTTTTAAGAAACAGAACCCGAGGGGCACACGTAATAGCATAAATGCTAATGAGCCAATATATATGTTTTAGTTGAGGAGCATAAGTATATAATAATATATAGAACTTGAAGTTGAGGGCCTCTTTGTAAATCCACCGTTGTATATGTATGTATGACATACATATCTATATATAAATATATAATAGTGAGAAAATGATAAAACGGATCCAAAAAGTTTGTGTCATATAATAAACTTTTTTATATACTATAGATATAGATTATTGATTGATAAAGTTAAATTATGAAATTTAACCATGGATAGAAATTTGTTATTGGTGGGTTTATGGGTGGAGTTATTGGTGGTTTTATGGGTAGAGCCTAACCAACGTATAGACAATCACCTAATGAGGAAGATGACTCCCTAAGTTGAGCACGACTGAGCATGGGGGTTAAAGGCATATGGATTGAAAAAAGTGTCTTGCATTGAGTAGACGACTCGTACATAACTCGACTTAATTCAAATTCTCATGAAGATAGATTCTTGCAGAAAACAACCTTGTATTGTATAGTCTCGTGATTTTGTTAAAGGTGGTCAAGGTGGAGTTCATTTTCCTAGGTGTATTTGAAAAACTACAAACCAAAGGAAAGAGGGGTATAGTGACAAGTGAACTCGAGTCGAGAAGGACGAATGATTGCTCGCCTATTTTCCTGTACTCGATCCACACTTCAAACAACTGATGCCTTAACCTTGACTGAGAAATGGCTCCCGAGTAATTGATGTTGTCTTCCCACACCAAGACATGCAATGGATCAAAGAGCTTTAACATGTGCCTTACGATGAAGCTACCAATCATATGTTCATCGATGAAGGCCTCCCATGCTAAACCACTCATAATTATATACTCAAGAATAGGTGCTCAATCGCTGGGAGCAATCTAGGACAAGGACGAAACAAAATGGTTTAACAACTATGAAAATATGGAATTAATTGAATGGAGGAGAACTAGCAAACTTTTAAAATAACAAAGATATTTTTTTAATCAAATGAAAGAGCTCGTTTTTTTCAGATAAAATACGTTTTAGATCCCTGAGGTTTTATATAGATGTCAATTTGATCCTTGAAGTTTCATAATGGGGTGCCAACATTTGAATAATCCTACTATTTTAAAAATGGGCTCACGTGAAGAATCATTTTAGGACGATTTTGTCCAAATATTAATTTTGTAATTCCAATTTGTATCATTTCAGTAATTGTTATTTGTATATTTGTTTTGTTCCACCCTCCCAATTTAAGTCTTGACATTTTATTCTTTACCCATTAATACAATAAAATTACATACCTTTAAAAATAATTATAAAAACATTGATTACTGATTAAAAAAAGGGAAAAAAAGGAAAGAATGAGGAGGATGAGCCACCGCCTAGGGTTCTCTACGCCATCATGGATTCCTGGTTTCAACGTTCTTGGTTTCGCATCCTGGTTTCATCGTTTCGCGTACTGGATTCCTGGTGGATGTTCGGGTGGGCTACGTTTGGTTTCTACGTGTCGCCGTCGTCGACTGAGTCTGTATGGGTGGATTCCTAGTTTTCGCGTCTATGAGGTTCCTGGTTTCACGTCTGTTTGGGTGGAGCTGTGTTCGACGGCCGTGGACTGGTGGACTGGTTTCGCGTCTATACGGGTTTCGTTTGTGTCTGGTGGACTGGGGGACTGATGGACGGCCGTGGATTGTTTTTCTGCGTTCGAAGCTGCGTCTATACGGGTGGTTCCTGGTTTCACGTCTGTACGGGTTTCGTTCGCGGCTTATTAACTGGTGGAGGTGCTCGCGATCGACTGGTGAGGCTAGGTTCTGTTGGTTCGCAGACGGTGATGATCTTATTGAGGTGTGGGTTTAATACGGTGAAAGTTGGTGATGATGGTGCGTAAGCGATCGCCTCTAAGTCTGAAGGAGAAGAATAGAGGGAGAGTTGCTCGTCAACCCTTTCGTCTTCTTAGACTGGAGAACGATTTGGGATTGGGTGCTCATTCTTTGGAGGTGGAGGATTTTGGGTTGTCTGACAGTCACTCTGAGGAAGGTGAAGGGTCTGGTATGGGGAGCGTTGGGTTGAAGATGCAAATTCGGGTTGTGAGGGTTGAATTGGGTGGGCTGGGTATTGGGTTAGTTGATGGGTAGGAAGTGAAGGGGGTGTCTGGGAGCCTGGAGGGTGTTGGGGGCCCGAATGAAAACCGGGTTGTGAGGGGTGTTGAGGTGGGCCTTGAAGGAGCTGGAATAAGCGGGCCTGTTAGGAGTGGGCTGAGGCTGAGTGAAGGTAGTGGAATGGTGCAGGGGGTGTTGGGGAAGGGGTCGATAGGCGTGGGAGCTTTGGTGGGTGGGCCGCGTGGTGCGGGGTCAGAGTTGAGAGGCTTAAGGGGGGGTGCAGAAGTCAGACAGTGAGGAGTCGCGGGTTGGGCTTTGTGAAAGTGAGGGTAGATCGGTGGACATTCAGGTTCTTCGTGAGTAGGAGGAGTCAATTCCTAAAACCAGTGTAGCTAGGGGGTTTGGTCCAAAGGTGGTTCGATTGAGGAGGGGTGTGGTTCTGGTGTTCTGGATCCAGCGTGAAAGGGGGAAGTCGTGGGCAGCCGTTTTTGGTCTAAGTTGAGGGGTAATTTGGAGTTCATTCCCCCATTGGTTGAAAATGATAAAGTTATTGTTGAACCTTGTGAGAAGATTATTGGTGAGGGTGTCTATGTATGGGAGAAATCTCTAGTCGGTCAGTTTGTGGATGCCAAACTCTCATATTCTATTATTTTTCATCTTATTTAGAGAATTTGGGGACGTGTAGAGATGCCAACTATTACCTTGTTGGATAACGATATGATTATCTTTAATTTTCAGAAGGTAGAGTCATTGGATTGGGTGCTGGAGAATGGTCCGTGGCACTTGGGTGGCAAGCCCATCTTATTACGATAGTGGTCTCCAGGTATTGATCCTGAAACATTTGTGTTTGATTCTATTCCTATTTGGATTAAACTGGAGCGTGATCCACTTGAGTTGTGGACGGATAGGGGTTTAGTAGTGTTAGCTAGTGTCGTGAGTAAACCTGTCTCTTTTGATGTTGCAACAAGAGAGCGGTGACGGTTATCGTATGCGAGGATTTGTGTTTAGGTGGATGGTGATTCGTTAATGTCCCCTTCAGTCACTGTTAGAATGCGGGGTCAGGAGTTTATTATTCCAATAGTGTATAAGTGGAAACCTCGTAGGTGTTCTTGTTGTGGTTTTTTTGGGCATACTGGGGCAGTGTGTGAGCAACAGGGTGTAGAGAAGGGTCGGGAGTTATGTATTGTGGCATTCAATGAGGGGTGTTTAGAGGATAATGGGGGAATTGAGAGTGTGAGGAAGGGGCAGGACTTGGGTATGGGTGTGAGGGAAGATAGCCTAGTGGATGAGATTAAAGGCATGGAGAGGGTTGAATAATTTACTATGGTTAGTCGACGTAGGCGTGATAGAGAAAGTGTAGGGCATAGGGGTGGGAGTGGGTCACGAGGTACGGCACCCTTGAAGAGTAGAGTAGTTTATGGGTCTCCTGGAATTACAGAGTTTGTAAAGCATGTGGATGATCGTAATCAGTTTGATGTTTTGTATGATAAGGGGGTGAGACTCGTTGGCATTGGCTCTAGTACGGGCAGATCCTGATCCGTTGTTTGTTATGGATGGGATGTTTGGGAGTTTGGGCAAAGGCCCAGTGGAAAGTGGTAGGTGTGATCTCTTGCAAGATTCATGATTTGGTGTTCCTGGAATGTTAGGGGGATTGAATGACCCTGTCAAGTGTAGGGTGGTGGCAGACTTTCTAGCTTCCTCCTCTGTTACTTTCTATTGTTTGCTTGAGACGAGGGTTTGTCGTGAAAATTTTGGTATGGTGATGGGTAGGTTTGGTGATGCCTGGAGTTGTATGTGTAGCTATAGTGTGTAGGGAGTTGGGAGGATTTGGGTGATGTGGTGGAAGAGTGTCTATGATTTTCCATTGATGTCAGTGGGGATCAATTCATTTCTGGAATTTTAGTGGATATTGTACTAGTGCTAGGGTACATATTGGTGCGGTGTATGCCTCTAATCACGTCAGCGAGAGGAGGAACTTGTGCTCTCAGTTGATTGATGTGTGTGCCTCGTGGCAGCTTCTTGGAGTTGTTTTGGGGGATTTTAATGCTATTCGTA
>NC_052350.1:2239394-2247977 GCF_009727055.1 Benincasa hispida | reverse complement strand
CTGTTAGGGGGTTGAATGACCCTATCAAGTGTAGGGTGGTGGCAGACTTTCTGGCTTCTTCCTCTGTTACTTTCTATTGTTTGCTTGAGACGAGGGTTCGTCGTGAGAATTTTGGTATGGTGATGGGTAGGTTTAGTGATGCCTGGAGTTATGTGTGTAGCTATAGTGTGCAGGGAGTTGGGAGGATTTGGGTGATATGGTGGAAGAGTGTCTATGATTTTTTTCATTGATTTCAGTGGGGATCAATTCATTTCTAGAACCTTAATGGATGTTGTATCCAGTGCTAGGGTATATATTGGTGCTGTGTATGCCTCTAATCACGTGAGTGAGAGGAGGAACTTGTGGTCTCAATTGATTGATGTGTGTGCTTCGTGGCAACTTCCTGGAGTTGTTTTGGGGGATTTTAATGTTATTCGTAGTAGTTCGGAGGATTTTGGTGGTTGCCCTAGCTTGAGGGAGATGGAGGAGTTTGATGAGGTGTTATTGGAGGCAGATCTGGTTGAGTTGGGTGTGACAGGTAACTGGTTTACCTGGACTAGTAAACTTCAGAGGAATGGTATCTTGCGACGCTTGGATCGATGCTTGTCCAATGAGGCGTGGAAGGTAGCTTTTCTATATTCGGAGGTTAGGGTTGGTCAGTGGGGGATTTCTGATCATAGCCCTCTTCTGGTTTCTATAGGGGAGACGAGGAATAGACTGCCTCCTACGTTCCGTTATTTTTCTCATTGGGCGGAAGCATAGGGTTTTCTTGATACTATCAGGTTATAGAGGCTACTCAGGCTGCAGTAGAAAGGAATCCTTATTCAGAGTCGGTGTGTGCGGAGGCGGCTCGGGCCACTGAGATGTTCTAGTTAGTGGCGAGATTAGAGGAGGCGTCACTCCAGCAGAAGGCCAGGGTCAGGTGGCTGGAGTTAGGTGATATGAACACAGCTTTTTTTCATCGTTGTGTTCGTTCTCATCGTAGCTGTAGTGGTTTATTTACGGTGGTGGATGCTGGGGGGACTCGCCAGACGGTGTATGACAGGGTGGCAGGGGTGGCGGTAGAATTCTTTCGGGGTTGCTTAGGGGCTCAACATGTGGTATAGGCGATCTTAACTGCCCGAATTAGGGACATTGTACAGTTCAGTTAGCCGAGGAGGTGTGGAGGCCACTTGATCGACCAGTGAGTCTGGAGGAGGATTCAGAGGCTTTATCTCGATTGAAGTTGGCGAAGGCTTCTTGGCCTGATGGGTTTTTCGGTGAATTTTTACAGAGCTGCTTGGAATGTGCGTTGGAGATGATTTCTATGACGCCCGTGAGTGCTGAATTTTTGTTGAAACATGTTACCTGCCTGCGTAGAGTTTAATTCTACTGCTTGATTACTCTTCATCCCCAAGAGGCGGCGGAGCTGAACGTATGGAGGAGTTTTGTCCTATTTCATGTTACAATATTGTGTATAAGTGTATCTTGAGGATCTTAGCTGAGAGATTACAGTTGTGGATGCCTGATTTCATCAGTGGTAATCAGTTTACATTTGTTCCGGGCAGGTTGATTTTCGATAACATTTTATTGTGTCAGGAGCTCATGAGGAGCTATAAAAAGGGCAGAGGGAAGCCGCGTTGTGTGTTAAAGTAGACCTTCAGAAGGCTTACGATTCGATGAATTGGGATTTTCTGTTTGGTGTGTTGTTGGCTATAGGTATGCCCCTTCAGTTTGTTAGTTGGGTGAGAGCTTGTGTTACTTCGCCTAAGTTCTCTGTGATGATTAATGGTTCCTTTGAAGGGTTTTTTCCTGGTAAGAAGGGGTTGAGGCAAAGGGATCCGTTGTCTCCTTTTTTGTTTTTGATGGTGGTGGAGGTCTTGTCTAGGTTGTTGAATAAACCTTCTGTGTGGTTTAGGTTCCATGATCGGTGTGAGCACTTGGGCCTAACTCATTTGGTTTTTATAGACGATTTGATGATTTTCTGTGCAGCTGAGAAAGATTCTTTGGAGTTTGTGAGGCAGGTATTGACAGAGTTTACAAAGCTATTTGGGTTAGTTGCAAATGTTGGGAAGAGTTCCATGTTTATTGAGAGCGTGGAGTTTGGGAGGCGGAGGAACTAGTTGCGTATATGGGTGTCTCTCTTGGTTCGTGTCCTGTTAGGTATCTGGGTTTACCTTTTTTGGCAGGTCGGTTGAGGGCTGTGGATTGTGCGCCTTTGATACAGAGGATTACAGCTCGTATTAGAAGTTGGGCAGCAAGGTCCCTCTCCTTTGCTGGGAGGTTGCAGCTTGTTAGGTCTGTTTTATAGTCCTTTCAGGTTTTTTGGTGTAGCATATTCGTGTTGCCTGCGTATGTAACTCATGAGGTTGATTGTCTCTTACGTAGTTATTTATTGAATCGTAGTGTGGTGAGTCGGGGTGGTGCATGGGTGGCGTGAGATGAGGGTGCTTGCCATTGGGAGAGGGAGGGTTGGGTGTGAAGCATGTGGCCTCTTGGAACTAGGCTGCTATTATGAAGCTGCTCTGACTTCTCTTAATTAAATCGGGGTCACTTTGGGTGGCATGGGTGGAGGCATATATTTTGCGTGGGCGGTCGTTGTGGACTGTTCGGAATGAGGTTGGGAGGTTTTGGTGCTTGAGGGCTATCTTGCGAAGTAGAGATAGATTCAAGCATCTGGTTCGTTTGATGATTGGCGATGGACAGTCTTGTTTTGTTTGGTGGGATCCTTGGCTGCTGGGAGGCGCAATTTTGGATTCATACGGGTCTACGGTGGTTCATGATGCAAGAAGTAGTTTGGAAGCGTGGTTGTCGGAGTTCTTAGATGGTGAGATGGTCGGAGGTGGCCTACAGTATCTTAGGAGCTACTTGAGATCTAAGGTTTTATCCAGGCAGTGGGGCCTAGAGTGAGGGGAGATAATTATTGGGTTTGGGTGTTGGATGCTAGTGGTCAGTTTTCTATCGCTAGTGCTTGGGAGAGTATACATCCTCGTCGTCCTAGGGTGTCTTGGGCTGGTATTTTGTGGGCGGGGGGTGGTATTCCACGTCATTCCTTCTGTACGTGGTTAGCAATGAGGGACATGTTGGATACGCGGGATTGGTTGAGGAGTTGGGGTATGTTGTCAGAGGGGGTGCCTTCTGTGTGGGGGAGGTGTGGAGTCGTGGGATCATTTATTTTTTGAGTGTGGGTTTGGGAGAGAAGTGTGGTCTAGTGTGTTCCTTCAGTTGGGTTCGACGCATTGGGTGGCTGGTTGGGATGTAGAGTTCAGTTGGTTGTGCCGAGTGGGGTCGGGTAAAGGGGCTGTCTCTTATACACATCTAGATGTCAGTTGGGTTCGACGCATTGGGTGGCTGGTTGGGATGTAGAGTTAAGTTGGTTGTGCCGAGTGGGGTCGGGTAAAGGGGTGCGTAGTAAGTTGTTTCGTGTTTTCTGGTGTGCGTCCATATACTACATCTGACAGTAGCATAATCGACAGCTGCATGGAGGTCAACCGAGGTCGGTGTTTTCTCTGGTTCACCTTTTGGTCGTGCTCGTGCTACTTTCTGGCGGGTTGACCTTCTTGGTCTTATCTAGTGTGTGTACGGATGTTTTTTCCTTTTGAACTTCACGTTGTTCTCTGTTTTGTTGTAGCTTCTAATTTGTGGGGTTTTGGGTTCTTTTCTCTGCCTTTCTTCCTGGTGGTTTGCGAGTTTGTGTCTATGTGTTGGTTTTGTTCTAGTCTTATCTTGTTGGCTTTGTTTTGGTTTTAGTGCCCTGTCTTTGCTTGTTGCTTTGATGCCTTGATCCCCGACTGTGGGATCTTCCTTGTTGTTGTATAATAATATCACCTATTCTAAAAAAAATGAAAGAAAATAGCATTGATTATGTTTAAACCCCCTCACACACCCACACGTTAAGAAAAAATTTTAAGGTGATATCGACTAACAATCCCTACTGCATAATAATATTGTGTACATGACTATTTATATGTGATTGATCTTTATACATGGTGATACCGACTAACAATCCCTACTGCATAGCAAATATCGGGTCTGGTACACAACATAGCATACATCAAGCTTTCTACAGCAGAAGCATGGGGAATCCGTCTCATCTGCTCAACCTCTTGAGGTGTCTTAGGACATTGATCTTTAGACAGAACGATTTCATGCATGAAAGGTAACAAACCCCTATTGAAATCCTGCATCCTATACCTGATCAACATTTGATCAATGTACGATGTTTGAGACAGGGCCAACCATTTGTTCTTGCGATCTCGAATGATCTGGATCCCTAGAACATACTGTGCCTCACCCAAATCTTTTATTTGGAACTGGGCAGCTAGCCAACTCTTAATGTCAGTCAGATATCCTATATTATTCCCAATTAGTAGGATATCATCCACATACAGTACCAGGAAAGCTGCTGAGCTGTTGATGATCTTCTTGTAAACACAAGGCTCATCAACGTTCTGGTCAAAGCCAAATGAATTGACAGTAGTGTCAAATCTAATGTTCCAAGATCGAGATGCTTGTTTCAGCCCATAAATGGACCTATTAAGCTTGCAAACTCTTTGCTCTTGATCTGGAACTACGAACCCCTCTAGTTGAGTTATATAGATGGTCTCCTCAAGATTACCATTCAGAAAGGCAGTCTTGATGTTCAGTTGCCATATTTCATAATCATAAAATGTGGCTATGGACAGGAGAATCCTGATAGACTTAAGCATGACAACAGGTGAGAAAGTTTCCTCATAGTCAGCTCCCTCAACCTGGGTATAACCCTTTGCCACGAGCCTAGCCTTAAAGGTTTGCACCTTTCCATCTACACCTCTCTTTCGCTTATAGATCTACTTACACCCAATAGGTCTTACCCCATCAGGTGGATCAACAAGCTCTCAGACATTATTAAAGTACATAGACTCCATTTCCTGATTCATGGCCTTAACCCATTCATCTTTGTCAACATCCTCCATTGCTTTCTTAAAAGACAACAGATCCTCGACCCCATCATTTGCAATGAGTTTTGGGCTTCAGTCAAACTCATGTAGCGATCCAGTGGGTTCATAACCCTCCCACTACGTCGAGGTAATCTCGCTGGTTGACTAGACGTTCCGACCTCAACAACTCTTGTTGATCTGTCGGCCTGCTCAACAACTCTTGTTGAACCCTCAACAGTCTCAGTCTCACTTGAGATCTCACATAAAACGAGCTTACTTCGTGGCTTATGATCCCTCATGTGATCTTCTTTCAAGAAGATAACATTAGTGGAAATAAACACTTTGTTCTCACTTAGATCATAGAAGTATCCTCCTCTTGTTTCCTTGGGATAGCCCACAAAGAGGCAAACCTTCGAATGCGGTTCCAACTTCTTTGGGTTAGTCACTAACACATGTGCCGGACAACCCCAAATCTTGAAGTGGCGTAAACTACCTTTACGGCCTCTCCATAACTCAATAGGTGTTTTAGAAACACTTTTCGAGGGAACGTTGTTTAGGATATAACATGCAGTCTACACTGCATAACCCCAAAACGGGTCTAGAAGATGAGCATAACTCATCATAGACCGAACCATGTCCAACAAGGTCCTATTTTTCCTTTTTGATACACCATTCTACTGAGGCGTACCTGGGGCTGAGAGTTGGGACGCAATCCCATATTCTATCATATAGTTCTGGAATTGGAGGTCCATATACTCTCCACCACGATCAGATCGTAGTGTTTTTATCTTCTTACCTAACAAGTTTTCAACTTCAGCCTTATACTACTTAAACTTGTCAAGAGCTTCAGACTTATGTTGCATTAGGAAGAGATACCCAAACCTTGAATAATCAATCATCTATGAAAAAAATGAAATATCCATACCCACCTCGAGCTCTAACATTCATCGGACCACAGAGGTCTGAATGTACAAACTCCAAGGCTTCCTTGGCTCTGTAACCTTTTCAAGTAAAAAGTCGTTTGGTCGTTTTACCTTCGAGGCATGATTCACATACCGGCAAGAAGTTTTCTTCTAAACTCTTTAGAAATCCACTCTTCACCAACTTCTCAATTCTATTGAGGTTGATGTGACCTAACCTTAGATGCCAAAGATAAGCGTTTTCCTTTGGAGAAACCTTTGGTCATTTAGCTGTTGTTGTCGTACTAAAAATTTTAGTGTTAAACAAGGCTTTTATGACTAACGACCTTAATACATATAAGTTATTTTCCATTGAACCAGAACCAATCTCCATTCCATTCTTGAAAATAAACACTATATTCTTAGAAAAGGAGACGGTATAGCCTTGTTCAATGAGACAAGAAACAGAGATTAAGTTCCTCTTAATATGAGGAACTATAAAAACATTATCCAGTAACAGATAACGTTTCTTGTCAACAAATAACTTCAGCCTGCCTACAGTAACAGGTGAAACAACCTCTCCATTACCGAGTCGAAGAGTCATTTCTCCCTATGGCAACGTCTGCCAGGAACTAAATCCTTGGTAAGAGAAACTGACATGATTGGTAGCACTTGAATCTAGGATCTAGGCAGAATCATCATTCTTCACCAAACATGTCTCTAAGACCAATAAATCATATTTACTGTCTTGTCTCCTCTTTTGGAGAGTAGTGGGATGGAGGTCGTTTGCTACGAAATTCGTTTCACACGATTCTTTCCACTGTAATAAATCAGGAATTTTTAAAAGCTTTAAACAAAAATACTAACGAGTTGCTGAAAAGAAAAACACATTGACCTACGTTAGGTTTTAAGTAAATACTTATTGTAAAACAAAACAACATCCAATAAGGTTTTAGCAGAACTAACATGAACCCCGTGTTACATCTAGTTTCGTAATGACGCTTTAAAAGTTTAGGACAAAAGCCACCGAAGGGAGGTCAGTTATCCCTCCTCTAAATTGAGAAGATCTCAACTAGTCATTAATACCAGAACAACTCTTGTTCCTATAACGACAAGAAATCATTGATTTGGCCAAGAGATCATTAACTTACTTAATAATCTCCCGTAAGTGTGACCCGCCATTTTAAGCCCTAGAGCTCCGTCCCAAAAGGCCAATCTGAAGGGAAAAAATCCGATTGGGTCAAAACCTAAAGCGACCCTATCCATTTATAGAGTGCACCTTGATATAACCAACTACACAAAACCCATCTGAAGGGGGCCGCATCGAAGGCGACACGAGGGCGTACAGAATGATCTCACGGTGTGAACTAATGACAGAGACCATAGGACGTGTTGGCACACACCCTTCACCCACTTACTATAAATACTCTCTCCGTCCATCTTGATATTGACTCATGCAAACACCATCCGAAGGGGGATGCATCCTAGGGCATCTCGAGGCCAAGCATGAATCTCACGGTGTGAACATACAGGGAGAAACGTGAGTGGAATCATAGACATATCTAATACGCCTTCTCCTCCCACTGAGTATTTTATAACCTAGGGTTTAGCTTACTTAGAAAAAACACGGCTAAGGATTTTAACTAAGTGACTTTTAGGTTTTTCCAAGAGTAATATTTACTTTGGATAGTTGAACAACTTTTGATCATCATCCATTAAACTCTTTAACGAAGTCTTTGATCAAAACGTCGCATGCTTGTTGAAAATCTATTTAATTCACCTTTCCAGGTAGGTTCCCAAGTAGGGGTGTTACGTTTCCGTCAACTTAAGAACCCCAGCCTAGCCAGAACCCACCTTAGACAAAAGGTCCCTTATAGATAGGTTTACAACAAATTTTATCTTTTATTCCAACCAATTTAATCCTATTAAACCGATTTTAGATTAATCTAGGTTATTAAACTCTTTAGAACCACTTAAGCTTAGGTCTATCTCAATCCAATTTTAAAACCCTTTTAAAAACTCAAGTTCACCCTAAGTCCACATACAACTTTGAATTATTGATTTTAGGTCTAATTTCCTTTATAACACTTATAAACGGAAACAACCACCAAATTGCGAAGCTAACACATACAAGGCATTCATAACATTTATAAACGGCCTAAGTGTCATGCTCAATGCATTGTCCATTCATTGCTACTTCTTTTATATAACACTTATATAAAAAGCGCAATGAAACAAGCAAAACATGCTTCCATTCACCCTTAGACTATAACATTTATAATAAAAGGATGATGCATGATAATGCTCATTGCATGCAAAATATAACTCTTATATTTCATGGTGCATGCGCATACTTTCAAGTAATTTCTTCATGCAATATTATAACATTTATAATACATGATGCATGAGTAATTGCACAACCTAAGGTGGGTTTTTAACTATATGACAAACACTTTGACATATAAGTACCATACATCACATGTATAAGCAATAAAAATTGATGAACCAGGTAAAATTGCCTTAAAACACAAAAAGAGAAAGCTATCTATTACAAAGACAAGGAGTCTCCGGGTCAAACAGGCGAACTGGGTCTTGAACTGCTCGACAAAGCATTGATTCTTCAACCATCCATCGTGTACAAAGCACCCCACGATCGTCTACACGATAAAACAAATCCTTCGTTCTATCGCTTACCAGCGCTCCTAGAGTTAAATGATCGTTTAGCATTACTATACGATCGTTTAGCCATTACAACACAATCGTGTACCTTTACTAAGCGATGAAGCTAGAAGTACACGATCGTTTAG